>NC_079215.1:32472239-32772239 GCF_029633865.1 Lampris incognitus
TCCCGACGGCTGAGTGACGCAGAGACAAGGTACGCACAGATCGAGAAAGAGTGCTTAGCCAGCGTCTGGGCATGTGAAAGGTTCGAGAAGTACTTGTTTGGGCTTGACAATTTCAGACTTGTCACCGATCATAAACCACTAGTGCCTCTCATGAACAGCAAAGACTTGGATAATGTGCCCATTAGGTGCCAGAGACTGTTAATGAGGCTGATGCGTTTCAATGCAGTGGCTGAATACGCACCAGGCAAAACTTTAGCTGTGGCTGATGCACTCTCCAGAGGCCCAGAGCAGTGCTACGGAGATGGTGCTTCTCATGATGATGTTGCAGCGCACATTGATGCCATCGTGTGCCAGGTGCCTGCCACACCTCAAAGGATGCAGGAGATAAAACAGAGCACGGATGGGGATCTGCAGCTCCAGACAGTGTTGGGCTTCATCAGACACGGCTGGCCTGAGTATGTCGATAAAGTGCCGGAGACAGTCAGATACTTTTATCAGGTGAGAGGGGAGTTATCTGCGGTAGATGGTTTAGTCATCAGAGGCAGTCGTATCGTCATTCCCACAGAGATGAGGGAGGTGATCTTAGACAGAATACACGATGGGCACCAGGGGATAGTTAAGTGCAGAGAGAGAGCTAGCCAGTCAGTGTGGTGGCCCAAAATGACAGAGCACATTACAACAAAGATACAGCAATGTCAATTCTGCAGAGAACACAAGAACACACAGAGAAAAGAGCCTTTAATGTCAAGTGAGCTCCCATCCAGACCATGGCAGAAAGTTGGCATAGACCTGTGTGAGTACAAAAAGCAAAACTACTTGATAGTGTCTGACTATTATTCCAGGTTTTTGGAGATCCTAAATCTACCAACAACTACTAGCAGTCAGGTTGTAGCTAGGCTGAAGGCTACATTTGCACGTTTTGGTATCCCTGAAATTGTAGTTAGTGATAATGGGCCACAGCTAGTTTCAGAAGAGATGAGGAGGTTCAGTGAGGATTATGATTTCATCCATGTGACTTCAAGCCCACACTACCCCCAGAGTAATGGACAGGCAGAGAGGGCTGTTCAGATAGCCAAAAGCATATTAAGGCAGGAAGACCCTCTCCTCGCCCTGTTGACATACAGAGCTACACCCTCTTCTTCCACTGGAGCCAGTCCAGCGGAATTGCTCATGGGTAGGAGACTCAGAACCACCTTACCCACATTGCAGTATAACCTGAAACCGGCCTGGCCTAAAGAGGAACTGATCAAAACCGCTGACGCCGCAGCCAAATCGAGGCAGGCTTTCTACTACAACCGCAGGAACGGCGTGCGAACACTGCGCCCACTGAACTCGGGTGACGCAGTACTCACCAAACCTGATGGACAGAAAACATGGACAATGCCAGCAGTTGTTCAGTCAGAGCTCCACTCCCAGATCCTACATAGTGGAGACAGCTCAAGGTGAACATTACAGAAGGAACAGGCGCCACCTGTTGGCCACACCCAAAACACTCACCTTTGTCAGCAGGGATCCTGACCATGTCACTCCAGGGGAGAATGGAAACATGGATGAGTCCCGAGCAGCAGAAATGCCAACTTCCACACCATATGTTACTCGCTCTGGCAGGGTGAGCAAGCCAGCAATCCGGCTGGATTTGTGAGGCGTATGGACTTGTGTACTGTGGGAGATTTTTTATTTTTTTGTGAAAAGGGGGGTGATATACAGGTTAAAATTGTTGGCAGTAAATGTTCAGAGAAATGTTTAGAAAATAATCTTAGAGGGGGAGATGTAATGAATGAAAGGTCACGTGTTTAACTTGACCTACTCACGGGTGTACGTGCAGTGCGTGTGACGTATACAGGAAGGAGACGCGCATGTTATGAAGGTTGTATGTCGGATGAACGCTAGTAAAAGCTACACAGTTAAGAACCTACGAGGTCGGCTCGTTCTTGAATTATTCTTATGTCAGTAAGACAAGGCGTCTACGGACATTACACTAGCCATGACTTAAACACAATTTACCTGCCCAAACCACGCCAAAACTGCGGATGAAACAAAACAGGTTACAAACCCTACCCGCGGCACACTGAGCTCAGACAGCCCCAACGCACAGCCCAAAATTACCACCGCAGCACCGTCCCGCTAACTGCCTATCCAGAGTCTAACTAAGCTCCCCCTAGTCTTCAGGTGCTACTTGTGGTGGGTACTTACGCACTTAAACCCAAAAGCCCAGGGAAGCAACCATAAAACGGCGACCCACCTGCAGTTTTGGACATGCCCCCGAGACAACTGCTCCAACCACGTTCTCGCCACACTAACAACCCCCCAAAAGAATTCCAAAGGGATCCCGCTCTTAAGCCTAACCAGGGCCAGAACAACGACAAATTTACTTCGGCGTGCCCAGGACCCGACAGAACCCAACGCCACAAAAACACCAGCATAACCAGCGTGGCGACACAAACACACACTCCTCAGTAGAATTCAATGGCTCCTTACCCAGTATAGCTGCTTACATTAACTCAAAACAACAAACAACTACTTACCACACTCGATGTCTCCCAACAACAGACTGCGCAACTCATTCTCCAAAACTAGGCGCCAGTTTACTACGCTACAGCTGACCTGACATCACGCCAATACGGGATCAACAAAGGACGCGCCCCCATATGTCACAGCCCGTCTCGTAGGCTGCAACACAGATGGGAGACGAGACGAGTTTGCAATTTTGTCGAAGCACATTTATTTAAAAAACGATAAAGAACAACGAAATAAACGTGGTAATCAGCACTCAGCTCATGAGCAAAAAGGGACGAGCCTCAGCCCCTCACCAAGATTACGACGAGCCTCCGTCCCTCACCAGGATCCTGCAAGACAAAGAAGAACACAAAATCACAGGCGCCCCCAGTTGGGCGGAGGGGTCGTCACAAGAGGATGAAGAGTGGATCAGCCACAGCATGAAGATATGGGAAAGAGTACTAGAAGCTAGGTTAAGAGAAGAGGTGTCAACCAGCGAGCAGCAGTATGGTTTCATGCCACGAAAGAGCACTACAAATGTGATGTTTGCTTTGAGAATGTTGATTGAGAATTGCAGAGAAAGCCAGATGGAGTTACATTGTGTTTTTGTGTATTTAGAGAAAGCATACGACAGGGTGCCGAGAGGAGGTGTGGTATTGTCTGACAAAGTCGGGAGTTGTGGAGAAGTATGTAGGAGTGGTACAGGATATGTGTGAGGGAAGTGTGACAGTGGTGAGGTGTGCAGTTGGAAAGACAGATGGGTTCAAGTTGGAGGTGGGATTACATTACACATACAGTATCCTCCCATGCGCTACGTCCCCCTGGCGAAACGCCTCACTGTCAGGTGAAAAGAAGCAGCTGGCGACTACACATGTATTGGAGGAAACATGTGGTAGTCTGCAGCCCTCCCCGGATTCGGCAGAAGGGGTGGAGCAGCAACCAAGACGACTCGGAAAATAGGGTAATTGGCCAAGTACAACTGGGGAGAAAAATGGGGACCCCCCCCCCAAAAAAGTGTTTTGATAACTTAAGAACTTTTACCTAACACCTGCCGAAATAAGTTATAAGAAAAGTGCATCCCAGTTAACCCAGTCAAACGCTTTTTGACAATCAGTGAAAAAGATGGATTTGTCCTCCTGTAATCTGGCTCTGATAACTAATGCCGCTGCAAAAATATGGTTAATTAATGCAGGTAATGAAACCTTTTCGTTCATCCAAGAGTAAATAGGACAATATGACTATTATTAATAAAACTATGAAATAATTCATATACTCTACTTATTTGGTTAATATACATATAACCAAATAAGTAGGCTTTACTGTAGACAGAAGTGGTTCAAACTTGAATGTTAGACATTAAAGGATATTTTCATTTTTTACAGCCTGGGTCCTGTTTTTCAAGTTCTTGCTATTGTTATGATATCATTTTACTCAACAGTTTCATTTTGGAGATTTTGGCCACAAGACCACCAGTAGACACAACTTTACAACAGCGTTCAAACACAAGCCGTAAACCTGTCCTTTTAACAACCTAAAAAAAAGAGCAAAAATTAGCGCCTCAGTTAGACTGTATTTATGATTTCCCATATCTATGACTTCTCAGCTATAGTAGCCAGGGGGTGGTTAATCAGTGAGTACTACCACCCACAGTAAGCATATGCTACTTATTCTTGCAATTTGAACCAGGAAGTAGCTCAGAAATGCGATTTTCCATTGATAATATTGGGCATTTCAGGTAAAAATGTTTAATTTGCATTGTGGTTTAGATAATTGGGTTAAATTGGACTTGTTGAAACAAATCTGACACTCGTGTTCCCTGGCACTCACCAGACACTATTGTAAAGCCATGTCCAGCAGTAGTCCTACATCCAAAATTTCCAAAATGAAGCTGATTAATAAATGATATCATGGCTGATATGCATGATGACAAAAACAACAGAAATAAGACAGATTACATTTTTTGTTTTGTAAAAAACAAAACAGAATAATCTTTTAAAGAGTAAACGTGAGTAAATTTATAATGGAAAAGTGGGCTAATAAAGTGAGCCTCAGTTTTATTGCTGTTAAGATATAGGAAGATGCGATGGAAACACAGAGGGATTTGAAGAAGTTTTAATGAGCATTCAAGTGTCTGCATAACAGTGGTAAGACACTGCAAGTGACAGTCTGCATTTAGTACCTGTAACCCCAAGTCCAACCTAACAGATATGACTGGGGCCAGTTTAGGGCGGAGAGAGGGTGTAATGATATTAGCTTGGAGGGAATAGTCAGAAACTGTGTCAATTGGCAGACTAACAACAGGGAGGGCTTGAACAGAATTATAGACATGGTGCCCAGGGCACATGAAGAGGATTTCTGAATGACAAGTTACTATTGATTTCTTCCGTATCTCTCTGTGTCAGTGTTTGCGTGTGTGTGTGTGTGTGGGGGGGGGGGGTTTACAGAGGAGGAAGTGAAAAACAGATGAATGGTGGAAACAGACATGTTTTATGATATCATAGAAGAAGACGTGACTGTTTTGATTTTTTTTCAAATGTCATGGAAATTTGATGTTTGGGCTTTGCCCAAAGGTAGCAGGGAATGTCAGGTTCATTGAGACCGCCCAATACCACGTGTGTTTTGAAGTGTGAGTGGAGACACTAAAACTGCTGCTTTAGGGCAAGGCAATCAACTGTCTGGAAATTTGGAATTTGAATATGGAGTGACATGAGGGGGAGTCAGCATTGATGCTGGGATCCCTAACTATGACAAGACTGATGGTATGGAAAGGAAGAGAAGTATGTTTTTGGAGAAAAAGATGGGTTTCCTTTACAGGGGCTGTTGAGGAGAAACAAAGTCATGACAATTTGCATGTTATCATAATGAGCTAAACAATGAGCCATTTTAGTTCAAAAGATAATAGATGGGTTCGGCCACCACTGCAGGCAATGCTGCAAGATTTACCAGGGCCCTAACAGCCTGATGAATGACTGCCTTTACCATATATTACTTTAAACCCATGACAGTTTAACATGTTTTTGTTTCACTCCCTGAAAAAACAGTGTGGCCCTTGCTTCAGATGTAAAAAACGTTCTTCATCATTACTACTAACCTGTTTGGGCACATTGCTTGCAAACTCACATGTATTTCAGAACTTGTAAAGCAGCTTATGAAAAAGTAATAAGGCCTACATTCTAAAAAAAAAGAAAGAAAAAATGCTGACTAATGGGCACTTCTTGTCTCCAACTCAGTTTAGCAATATGGCTGATACAGAAATCCATCTAAAAGTACATCATCAAACTACCTTAATCAAAGTCTCAAAATGACATGGGAATAACAGAATAAGGAAGTAAACAAATTGTGGCCTTCATAAGCCTCAAAAGAACTTGAACAAAATAAACGTACCATTCTAAAACAATGTCAAACTATAAATTTTATCTTGGTGTGCCTTAATGTGCAAGGGTAATTCAAACACATAACACAATTGTATACAATGTCAAATTTTTAGAGGCAGTAAACCTTCAGCTGCTTTTTTTTTTGAGCAGAAAATGTCTTGTTAATTTCCTTGGGCAGTAAAACTGATTGCCTTGGTGATCAATCCAACACGAAATGAGACTGCACCAAATGTCTGAAATGTGTGCTTTGAGGGAGAAAATATTTTTCTCCTGGGGCGACATTACAGCATTAGCCAACTAAACTCTCTGGGCAGACTTGTGAGAATCTGGGGTGTGGTGTTTTAATACAACATCTTCAGCACCCACCTCCACCCCACCCCACCCCACCCCACCCCACCATCACTGTCCTCTTCATCTACATACCATCTTTCATCTTTTCAAAACGTACGTGGGCGGAGACAGGCTAAAAAACAAGTGTTTACTTACTGTTTAAGTTTTAAGCTTTTCTTTGAAATGGTGCTGGTTCTCTACGCCCTGTGATATACCAGCATTGCTTGAATATTTTGAAACACTACTTAGCTGAAGTGTCTTGGCTCCTAATATCTTCTTTACTTCTTAGTCTACCAATACCTGTACTCAGAACAAAATTGAGCCCATGGAGAGCGGAGCAAATCATTCCACCTCTTTTTTTCCCGTTGCGCACATGCAATCAAGTTACATCACTTAATGATTGAGGTACCAAAAGTACTTTTGGTTTTCTACTCTGCCAGGTCTTTAAAGAGAAAATTCACTGATTTTCAACTTTATCTCTGTCTTTCTTTCAACTAAGCTCCATTTCTGATGGTGGAAATGGCATCCCATAACACTAGCGCAGAGGATTTTATGGATGACAATACAGAAACTAGCATGCAGCAATGCATTCATGTAAGTACTGTGGTAAAGATTGTAAACAGGGCAACATCAGTTTCTCCATCAATCCAGCACACAGTGGGACTTTATTGCTTCAGTCAACTACATTGCTCATCAGTAGTGATTGCACATACACAAAACCATTGTAGAAATTGCTTTGTAAATTTCTTAATCCCCATAGTGAAACTCATCCTCTCCTTTTGACCCATCCTAACTACTTGGGAGCAGTGGACAGAGAGCAGATAACAGTGCAGTGCCCGGGAAACAACGCCAAGTTCCAAAGCCAATGCCTTGGATACTCCTGCCTCAAAGGTATGGTCTGAAACCTAACACTGGATTTGGATTTAGGAAGAAACCCATGCAAACACACAAACTCCACAAAGGCTAGACCTAGATCAGGACTCAAACCCATAATCTCTCTCCTATGAGGAAAGACAGTGCTATGCACTGCCCTTGGGGTAATTAAGTATGTTTCCTGTTTTGTCAGGTTATCCAGCCTCATCTGGCAGCATTGAGAACCAGCAATACAGGTAGTAACCGAGGACTTGATTGTTCCACTGACATGTAACACTCAGATGACCTTGAACTTGAATTTTGCGAGATTAGGGATAAAAATTGAAATTAATCACAATGTTTTGCTGTATAAATTATGCAGTTTACAAATTACTAAGCTCTATAATAAAAATCTTTGAAGATGTTAATGAACTTTACATTACTAATAATACCAATTTTATTCTTTTATACTCTACAAGCTTCATCCAGTTCAGGATTGGATGGGGGATTGAGTTTATTTTGGCAGACATTGGGCACAGGGCAGTTTATATAGCTAGAACAGGGATGTATGTGCCTTCAAATGTAAGTGTTATAAAATTGTTAACTGGTTTGACAACATCATGAGTAAAGACATGAATGAACCTGAAGGAATGTCAGTTGTTGAGAAATCAATACGTCAGTAAACAATGACACATAGATGAATAATCGCAATTATATTATACTGCCTGAACATGAGCGCAACATAATGTACTGAAGAATAACCTATTTCTAACTTTGGTGATTAAGAGGCCAAATAAAATTATGAACTAAGAATAAAAATGTATCGCATTGTGCATTTTTAGTACCAAATCTTTAAGCAACTGAATCTTTACAGGTAGAGCACACAATTTTGGGGGAACCTATATTTCCTTATATTTACGTTTATGTCCGAATTTGTGGCAAATACTTTTGGCCTGTATTCATACCACATTGCTGTCTCTTTGACACAACACAATTCTCAACTTTAAAGAGAGTTACTTTGTTTTGAGGAGGTACATTGCTAGTGGGAGTTGTGCAGGGTTGGGGGAGGGGTGCTTTTCAAAGTGACCCCATGATGAACAATGGTTTTAAGAGCAATGACACAACACAGTATTGAATTGGATTTGTAAGATTGGTGTCCTTTAAGAATAAGTCAGCCTAGAGAGGTGGAGGTATGCACTGGAGAGAAGAGAAATGAAACTCAGTAGGAGCAAGACAGAATACCTATGTGTGAATGAGAGAGAGGACAGCGGAATGGTCAGGATGCAAGGAGTGGAGGTGACAAAGGCATTTGAGTTTAAATACTTGGGGTCAACTGTCCAAAGTAACGGGGAGTGCAGTAGAAAGGTGAAGAAGAGAGTGTAGACAGGGTGTAGTGGGTGGACAAGAGTGTCAGGAGTGATTTGCGACAGAAGGGTACCAGCAAGAGTTAAAGGAAAGGTTTACAAGATGGTTGTGAGATGAGCTATGTTATATGGTTTGGAGACAGTGACACTGACGAAAAGACAGGAAGCAGAGCTGGAGGTGGCAGAGTTGAAGATGATAAGATTTGTATTGGGAGTGATGAAGAAGGACAGGATTAGAAACAAGTATATTAGAGGGACAACTCAGGTTGGACGGTTTGGAGACAAAGCAAGAGAGGCAAGATTGAGATGGCTTGGACATGTGTGGAGGAGAGATGCTGGGTATATTGGGAGAAGGATGCTGAATATGGAGCTGCCAGGGAAGAGGAAAAGAAGAAGGCCAAAGAGAAGGTTTATGGATGTGGTGAGGGAGGACATGCAGGTGGCTGATGTGACAGAGGAAGATGCAGAGGACAGAAAGAAATGGAAACGGATGATCCGCTGTGGCGAACCCTAACGGGAGCAGCCGAGAGTAGTAGTAGTAGTAGGTGTCCTTTAAGAATACATTTTGCCAGTATTTAAATATGCTTTTCTCGTAAACCTTCCCCATTTGACACCCCTTAAGGAGGGCTAAGTAATCATGTCCTTTACAAGCAGAAATTAAAGTAGCCCAAGATTACATTGCTGGTTTGGAAATACTAGCAATGAATATATGTTGGGTGTCAAATTTCTAATATGCATCTGAGGAGTCCACAAAGTCACTTTATCAATAACTGTCAATGGATGCTGCTCAGGCCTGTCAGTCTTGGTGATATGAGAATATGGATAATATTTTTCCTTGTTTTAGAAAGGAGAAATATAACCACATTGGCATTCATTAATTGAACTGTCCTAAGTCATGGGAATTAAGAAATGGAGTTGTATCCATTGAAAGGATATAAATTCTATTGTATCACAGAATATGAGGTTTGGGGAAATGAGTGTTTTCAATTGCGCACAAAGACATGCAAGGCATGCAAATTGAACACCCTCAGACAAGAGGGTGTCTTTTAACTCAAGTAAAAAGATAATATTGATCTTTGTGCTGGAAAAAAAAATTAAAGGTAAACTGGTCCACCAAAAAAAAAAAATTTCCTTGACTGCATAACATCTTTCATCATAATGTTGAGCTAGCTGTAAGTCTTTCACAAGTGCCAAAATGAAATCAAAAGACTGCTGTCGAACAAGAATGGTAGCATACCAATGAACATGTTTGTCCCATGATTTTATGACTCAAATGAAACGCTGCCCTTTGAAGTATCTATTTTCTTTACGTCAAATGTCTATTTGATGTTTTCTGTATTAATAGGCTAGAGTGCAGAGTATAGCTATGTTGTTACTTAAGCTGTTTTTATTAGCAAAATATGAGTATCAACTATCAATGCAATATTAGATGTTAGCATTTATTAAATCAGAAGTGCGTCATCTTAATCCAACCAAATTAGTATTACTAAGGATACCAACAGGAACATAAAAAAGAAAGTGATTTGAATGATCTTTGTTGAATAGTCGTCTTTCCGTCTACATTCTAATTTCAAATAAATTCCCCTTTCACAACTGAAGAAAGAGAAATATCCCCCCCCCCCCAAAGAAAATGACAGTTATCAGAAATGGCTTGTGTCCACAGTATATTTCACCCTTGTTTTTATTGTCCCCTGCCAAAAAAAGAAGAAAAAAATATTCAGTGGTGTTTCGAAACAGCAAGACTATATGATATTGTAGAACTTACATGCAACAAAAAAAGACAAAAAAAACATACATTAGCACCAAGACCTGTGACTGTGTTGAGAGCTACAAATCTACCCAATCTCAATCAATAATGAAATTCCTGAATTCATAACTGTCATGGTGAGTTAACTGAATGATGTTTTGTGAGGTTGTCACACAAGGTTTGACATGTCTTCGTGGCAGATTTATATATGGGGTAGCAAAAGGGTGGCAAAGAGAAATTTATGGTTGCCAATCCTAAATGTCTCTTTTCCAAATAAAATACATTTCTTTATGAATTATCTAAATGAAAATGTATGGTTAGTCATTTCACACATAAAAAGACATGTACGGTTTGAGCAATGAGCTGCCACTCAGAGGAAAATCCCCTCTGTGACCGTTCCGAGTGCTGTATGATGCTGGGGAGTTTGTAATTCAGAAAAATATTGTAAAATTTCAATATTAACGTTTTTTTAAGGGATGCAGGATGATATAGATGCGGTATCGGCCGATAAAGGCTTTAAAATGAAATATCGGCATTGACCCGAAAAGAAAATTTCTGCTGATATGACAGACTGATAATAATAATAATAATGTTATTCATATATGGTTTTCTAAAACAATGTTACAAAGTGCTTTACAAAGGAGTAAAACCAGTCGAGGCAAAAATAAGAATAAGACCAAATAAGTACCAGTAAAAATAAACACAAATTAAACTTTTGTAAAAAGCTTTCACAAAAAGAAAAGTTTTAAGACGAGATGTAAAAGAAGCTAGAGACTTGGGTTTGTCTTAGTTCAGTAGGAAGAGAGTTCCATAGCGTGGGGGCTCCAACAGCAAAAGCCCAATCACCCTTTGTGACAAACCGAGACCTGGATCTAACCAGCAGGCCTCCATCTGCGATCTTAATGATCGAGAGGGCACATACCCGTGCGCGGAGTTTGCGGGGGGGGGGGGGGGGGGGGCACTGCCCCCCTGGTGGATGAAACGGGTAATTGCATTGTTTCAAAAATGAGTGGAATAATTACGTTTGGCATGACCAGATATTCTATCAATATTTTAAATAACACAAAATAACTAAATGGTACTAGGTAATACATCTGAGTTCATATACTCATTTAGTAAAAAAAAAATGTTCAGGGCTCTGGGTCATGTGACCAGTGACACATACGCTAACTTAAATCGAACCAGCGATTCTCAGCTAGCATACATGGGTAATAACGTTGTAGTTATATAGTCGGCACGACAATATGGACATAAGGAGATTTTTAAAACTTCGAGCTCCAGACGACACAAATGGTCAGCCATCGGGATCTAACAAGGATACAACACAAACATCAATAACCGATGATGACGATAGGCAAAACGATACTGTTGTGAACTTGGAGGAAACTTGGAGCAGCTCTGGATTAGCAGCAACTGCTAGCAGTCCTGGCGGTCACCCCGCAGACGCACGAGCCGAACTAGGTAACACAGATGATCTTGGAGAAAATGTCAAACTCCGCCTATGCACATACCAGGTCAATAATCAGAAATGCATGTTGGAGCAAGACCTTTTAAAAGTGAGCAATACGTTTTTTTAAAATCAATTCAAAATATAACAAGGAACCAGTGTAGGGAGGCAAGAACAGGAGTGATATGGTCATGCCTCTTTGTACCGGTAATGAGCCAAGCAGCGGTGTTTTGTATCAACTGCAGACGGTGGAAGGAGTCCTTGCTGATACCCAAGAAGTACGTTGCAATAATTAAGCCGAGAATAGATAAAAGCATGTACAACTTTTTGCAGATCGGCAATTGATAAAAATTACCTAATTTTGGAAATTACCTTGAGCTGGAGAAAGCTGCTAACCTCAGAAAACTGAGGTTAGCATCGAATATTAGACCCCAAGATTTCTAGCAGTCTGCTTAAGACTACCTGTCAGACCACCAAGATTAGTACCCAAAGGGCTAATGGAATTTTGGGGACCGAACAGAATGACACCAGACTGGCAATTAAATTTAAGAAAATTTTCGGACATAAAAGAAATCAATTGAGATAAAATTACTCTCTCCGGAGCCTTAGTTAAAAAAAAGACAATTTGGATATTGGTCTGTAGTTATTTAAGGACAGGGGATTTAAATTAGATTTCTTCAGCAATGGTTGAACAACGGCATGCTTAAAATTGTCTGGAAAAGAACCAGATAATCATTAAGAATTTGTGGAATGAGGGCTTCTGGGTAGCTGATGAATGAAGAAAATGAGAGAGAGAGAGAGAGAGAGAGAGAGAGAGAGAGAGAGAGAGAGAGAGAGAGAGAGAGAGAGAGAGAGAGAGAGAGAGCAGGTTGGATGATGCAGGAAGTTCAGTGGATTAGCAAGGAGGAAGTGAGGGCAGCTATGAAGACCCACCTCTGGTTGAAGAGTGGAAAGGCAGTTGGTCCTGATGATATACCTGTGGAGGCATGGAGATGTTTAGGAGAGATGGCAGTGGGGTTTTTAACTAGATTGTTTAACACAGTCTTGGAAAGTGAGAGAATGCATGAGTGGAGAAGAAGCATACTGATACCGATTTTCAAGAACAAGTGCAATGTGCAGAACTGTAGCAACTGCAGAAGTATAAAGTTGATCAGCCACAGCATGAAGATATGGGAAAGAGTAATAGAAGGTAGGTTAAGAGGAGAGGTGATGATCAGCGAGCAGCAGTATGGTTTCATGCCATGAAAGAGCACTACAGATGTGATGTTTGCTTTGAGAATGTTGATTGAGAAGTATGGAGAAGGCCAGAAAGAGTTGCATTGCGTCTTTGTAGATTTAGATAAAGCATATGACAGGGTGCTGAAAGAGGAGGTGTGGTATTGTATGAGGAAGTTGGGAGTGCAGAGAAGTATGTAGGAGTGGTGCAGGATATGTATGAGGGAAGTGTGACAATGATGAGGTGTGCAGTTGAAATGATAGATGGGTTCAAGGTGGAGGTGTGATTACATCAAGGATCGGCTCTGAACCCTTTCTTGTTTGCAATGGTGATGGACAGGTTGAAGGACAAGATCAGGCAGGAGTCTCCATGGATGATGATGTTCGCAGATTACATTGCGATCTGTAGCGAAAGTAGGGTGCAGGTTGAGGAGAGCCTGGAAAGGTGGAGGTATGCACTGGAAAGAAGAGGAATGAAAGTCAGTAAGAGCAAGACGGAATACCTATGCGTGAATGAGAGGGAGGACAGTGGAATGGTCAGGATGCAAGGAGTGGAGGTGACGAAGGCCTACGAGTTTAAATACTTGGGGTTAACTGCCCAAAGTAACAGGGAGTGCAGGAGACAGGTGAAGAAGAGAGTGCAGGCAGGGTGGAGCGGATGGAGAAGAGTGTCAGGAGTGATTTGCGACAGAAATGTACCAGCAAGAGTTAAAAGGAAGCTTTACAAGATGGTTGTGAAACCAGCTATGCCATATGGTTTGGAGACAGTGGCACTGCCGAAAAGACAGGAGGCGGAGCTGGAGGTGGCAGAGTTGAAGATGCTAAGATTTTCACTGGGAGTGACGAAGGAGGACAGGATTAGGAACGATTATATTAGAGGGACCGCTCAAGTTGGACGGTTTGGAGACAGCAAGAGAGGCAAGATTGAGATGGCTTGGACATGTGTGGAGGAGAGATGCTGGGTATATTGGGAAAAGGATACTGACTATGGTGCTGCCAGGAAAGAGGAAAAGAGGAAGGCCGAAGAGGAGGTTTATGGATGTGGTGAGGGAAGACATGCAGGTGGCTGGTGTGATAGAGGACGACGCAGAAGACAGGGAGAACTGAAAACGGATGATCCGCTGTGGCGACCCCTAACGGGAGCAGCCGAAAGTAGTAGTAGTAGGGCGTCTGGGGTAGCGTGGTGGTCTATTCCGTTGCCTACCAACACGGGGATCGCAGGTTTTTTTTCCCGTGTTTCCTCCGGCTTGGTCGGGCATCCCTACAGACCCAATTGGCCATGTCTGTTGGTGGGAAGCCGGATGTGGGTATGTGTCCTGGTCGTTTCACTAGCGCCTCCTCTGGTCAGTCGGTCGGGGCGCCTGTTCAGGGGGAGGGGAAACTGGGGGGAATAGCGTGATCCTCCCACGCACTACATGCCCCCTGGCGAAACTCCGCACTGCCAGGTGAAAAGAAGCGGCTGGCAACTCCACATGTATCGGAGGAAACGTGGTAGTCTGCAGCCCTCCCCGGATAGGCAGGGGAGCGGAGCAACGACTGGGATGGCTCGAAGAGTGGGGTAATTGGCCAAGTGCGACTGGAGAGAAAAATGGGGGAAAAAAGAATTTGCGGATTAACAGGGCAAACAGTTGAAAATACCTCCTTGAGCAGCTTAGTGGGAATCATGTCTAAGATGCAGGATGAGTTCATATTGGAGACAACTCTTTTAACACTGAAATTGTAATTGGTTGAAACCGGGTAAAAGGCAGAATTAACACGGGGAATGGAACCAATACAAGGGCCAGTCTGGATTTTGGACCCGATATTCTCCACCTTATTCACAAAATGAGACATTTTTTGGACAACTCGACATCAGGTTAAAAAAAAGTGAAATAACAGAATCAATTACCCTAAAGATAACTTTAGGATTGTTATTCCCCCCCCCTTTTGTCCCCAATTGTACTTGGCCAATTAACCTATTTTTTGAGCCGTCCCGCTCGCTGCTTCACCCCTTCTGCCTATCCGGGGAGGGCTGCACCACTACCACATCTCCTCCGATACATGTGGAGTCGCCAGCCGCTTCTTTTCACCTGAATGAGGAGTTTCGCCAGGGGGTTGTCGCGCGTGGGAGTATTACGCTATTTCCTCCGTTCCCCCTCCCCCCTGAACAGGCACCCTGACCGACCAGAGGAGGCGCTAGTGCAACGACCAGGACACGCCCACATCCGGCTTCCCACCCGCAGACACGACCAATTTTGTCTGAAGGGACACCCGACCAAGCCGGAGGTATCAAGGGGATTCGAACCAGCGATCGTCGTGTTGGTCGGTAACGGAATAGGCTGCTGTGCTACCCGAACGCCCCGATTGTGGTTATTTCTTGATATCAGTTCAGAAACGTACACCGATCTCACATCCTTAGCTGCCTCTGATAAATTAACATGTTGTAACGCCGTGTGTTTGGACCCAATTGCAGAAAAGAGGCAGTTGGTAAGTACCAAGTCGCTTTACTGGACTTCAGCAAACAATAACAAAAAACAAAACAAAACAGGCAAAAATGCAAACCAGAATAAACAAAACACTAAACACAGGAAACACTCTCACACAGAGGAGGTAGACGAGGGTTCAGGAGACACGGGCTTCCGCAGACCGACGCTAAGCTTCTCCAAGACTCGACGACGTACGTCTGCAAAGCACCCGGTCAAATAGTCCCAATCACAGGCCAACCAGTGCCCAGGTGCCACTCATACTGGCTAATTGCAGGCCGATAGGAAAATGTCACACCTGTTGGCTGCTGATCCTCCGGCCAGTGATTGAGTCACATTTGGTTTTTAAAGGTGTTGTGTGCTAATTCGGACTTGTTGACCTTGCACTGTCGTTCTGATTTTCTTCAGAGTCTTCTAAGGGCATGATCGTTCAGCCAGGGGAGGTTATATGATTTTTGTTTCCTAGTCCCCCCCCCCCTTCCCCTTTCTCCCTAATTAGCCATCCTGATCTCTGCTCCACCCCCTTTGCCAATCCGGGGAGGGCTGCAGACTACCACATGCCTCCTCCGCTACATGTGGAGTTGCCAGCCGCTTTTTTTCACCTGACAGTGAGGAGTTTTGCCAGGGGGGCATAACGCGTGGGAGGATCACGCTATTCCCTCCAGTACCCCCCCCCAACAGTGTGAAGGTGTGCTCACCGCGTGCACCAAAAATTACATGATCTGTGTACATACATCTACTGATGCTCTTGGACACACCTTCAATGATATTCCTGGAATCATCGAGTGTTTCAGGTCTTATAACACCATACACACGCCTCCAGGTGACTCAGCCAGGGTTGATCAGATCCCAGCTTGTGTCCAGATGGCTAGCTACTTATGACTCCATGGCTCTCCTCTTTTGAGACACAGACATTTTGAGGCCCTCTCTGCCACATCAGTGGTACTGCAGATGGCTCTCCTCTTCTTCTCTCCCTTGATGACCAAATCTCTGAAGGGTCTGGCTAAAGAACGTGCTGCGAATCCCCTGCATCCAGCCTCCACTGGGAGGCACCTCACTTTACATCTAGCCTGCTGGCAGTTGCTGTCCAGTCCTGCGTACTTGGTGAGCTTCCTTTCAAAGACCTCTTCGAGGCAATCTTCCTATGGGACTGTCAGCTGCAACAGCACAGCTTGCTTGGTGGACTCAAACAAATAATAATAATAATAATAATAATACATTTTATTTGTGGGCATCTTTCAGAGCACTCAATGACACTACAGAACACAGTAAAACAAAAAAAACAAAAAACAAGCAGCACTGTATCAGACAGCATAAAATCAAAACAAAGCAGGGTAGACAAAAAAAGTTAATACAACAGAGAAGTACAAAATCAACATCTGCACAAAATTCAATGAAGCATGGATCATACTGAATATGCCAGTTTGAAAAGGAACGTTTTGAGATGGGATTTGGAGGTTGAAAGAGAGTCAATGTTGTGAATTTCTTGTGGGAGAGAGTTCCATAGGCGGGGGGGCATAATGTCTGAAGGCTCTAGTCCCCATGGTAGTCAAGCAGGCTGATGGTGTAGCGAGTTGGAGATCAGAAGAGGATCTGAGAGTGCGGGAGGGCGTGTGGATATGAAGGAGTTCGGAAATATATGAAGGAGCTAAGTTATTAAGGGCCTTAAAGGTGAGGAGCAGGATCTTTAAGTCAATACGGTGTTTAACAGAGCCAATGGAGTTGCTGAACAACAGGAGTGATATGATCTATGGAAGGAGTTCTGGTAATGACAAGGGCAGCTGAATTCTGGACCAATTGAAGCTTATGAAGATATTTGAGGGGAAGACCGAAGAGGATAGAATTGCAGTAGTCAGTAACGGATGTAACCAGGTTGTGAGTGAGTATGGAAGTGCTGTTAGGTGTAAGTGATAGGCAAAGATGATTAATATTGCGTAGGTGGAAGTACGCAGACCGAGTAACATTGTTGATGTGGGCTTCAAAAGATAATGTGCTGTCCAGATTGACACCCAGACTCTTAACCTGAGGCAATGGGGGAACTATATACCTCAGTTTTATCACTATTACATTTGAGGAAGTGGTATGAAAACCAGGATTTTTAAAAATTAAAAACACATTTTTTTAAACATTTTACTACTTTATTAATCCCTGTGGGGCAGTTCTTTCTCTGTATTTAACCCATCCTAGCTGTGTAGCTAGGAGCAGTGGGCAGCCGCCATGCAGCACCCGGGGACCAACTCGTTCTTTTTTCCATTACATTGGTCAGGGACACAGACAGTCATATTAACCCTAACATGCATGTCTTTTTGATGGTGGGGGAAACCGGAGCACATGGAGAAAACCCACCGCAGACACGGGGAGAACATGCAAACTCCACATAGAAAGGACCTGGGATGACCCTCCAGGTTGGACAACCCCGAAGTTCAAACCCAGGACCTTCTTGCTGTGAGGTGACAGCGCTAACCACTGGGCCACCGTGCCACCTATATATATATATATATATATATATATATATATATATATATATATATCTGTATAAAACCTTGTTAAAAGAAACACTCAACGGTAGGGAAAGTGCCCAATAAATAAGGAGCAAAATAATCCAGTGAGACAAGTAAATTCTTTCTGAGACAGTACAAGCCTGTTTCATGCCATAAGTATATACGTATATTCACACATAGATATAAATGCAAGATGATAACTATAGAAATAAATAATTAAATCACCCAGCCAATCAAAAAATATTTTTGGACGTCCGCGGTGGCGTAGCGGTCTAAGCGTCGGCTTGGTGTCGATGCAGTTGCCCACTGGGGACTGGGGTTCGCGCCCCGGTCTCGTCAGATCCGACTATGGCCGGACTCGATGAAGCAGCAATCATTGGCAACGCTGTCTTCGGGAGGGGGGCGGAGTCGGCTTGTGTTCGTCATGTGAATGCGTCTCTGTGTGTGTCGGAAAAACAGTGGTTCGGCTTGGATTCGCCTTGTCACGAAAGTGGGGAGGCGCTTTCCTTCGAGACTGCCGGCCGGAGAGATGCAGTTGGCGAACGCATGCAATACGAGGGTGGGTGTTTGAATTAAAATAGGGATCAATTGGCCACTAAATTGGGAGAAAAAAGGGGAAAATCAGAAATAAAAAAAATTAAAAAAATATTTTTGTAGATTCTAGGATGTGTTACGGTGTTACAGACAGATGCTTATACCTTTTGGGGTACCTTTTTATTGAATAGGTGATGTAGAATGATCTAATTTTGGTGTTTTAGAAATCCAACAAATTAAGTAGCACACAAAGACAGTGTAAAGGAGGGCATTCAGACTGTAGACAGCATTCTTAAAATGGTAAGTGAAATAAAGACTGATTTTCACAAGAGAGGCTACTGCTTTTGCCAAATTGATTCATGTTTTAAAGATTGATCAATTTTGTTTTAGTTTCATTTTTTTCCTAGTTACCCGAATGGGGTAAGTTTGTATTGCAAGGGGTGTTATTTACCCACCTTACCCCCACAACATAAACTATCATGTTAAAACATAATCAGTTATGGAATATGCATTGTACATTTTAGTCAGGTCGATGGTGCTCATATTTCCTTCTGGTTTTCCTCTGTAGTTCTTTATTAACTTGTCACAACTTTGTTGGAAGAGCAGCACAACAGGTTATTGCTTTTGTTAACAAGTATGTTATCTACACAGCTGTTATATCCATGGAGATATTTGCTTGTAGTATTACAATGATACTTTCAAGTTCCCACATAATATTCATGCGCAATTAAGAGAAGAGGATTTGGAAACCTGACAAATATTGAAACTTAAGGTAAGATAACCATTGTAGGTTTGTATTATAATAAAACAATACTCTTATTATCACACTGTTATAATCAAGAAATGGTACAGCAGTAGTCAAAAAAGGTGGCTATATTATGACCCCAATGTCCATTTATATAGTTAACTTATTCATATTAATGACTGAATATGTGGATTATTGATTTCAGAAAGTACACATTGCATAGCTGTATATACTCTTTGCATGCACAGTTGTCAATATTAGAATGAATTATTTCAATATGTCAGCATAGTTGTGAATAATCAAAGCATCTAATATGACTAGAGGTTCAACCTGTTGTGCAAGTTCCCCAAAATAGTCTAAGCATTACTACACAAAAACAATAACCAAAAAAATAAAAAAAAATAAAAAAGGGGGTTGGTAATAATGGAGGACACATGCAAGTGGGGTAGGAAGATGCACTGAAGTGGAAGAATGTTGGGCAGGGTTCATATATTAACAGATGATGCTACACAGCTACCACACCTGAGATTAAGCAGTTTAGCTACAGGCAAATACCTCTTTGTATGGACTCAACATTACCACCAATAGCCAGCAGACACAAGTCACAGGACTCTGTGTGAACTGTTTTACTGAATTTTAAGAGGACTTATTTTATGTCATTCAGGAACAGGTGAGTACTCTTGTCATACATTATAATGAAGTTCCTCTTGTGTAATACTCAGAGGAATATTTTCATTTTTTAAATTCAAGTAAAGGACCACATTTTTGAGCAAAAATATTGAATCTTTGCTTGAAATGACAAATGGCACAAAAGGTGATTTCTATGTTAACCTACCCAGTTGCTGTTTGTTGACTTAAAAAATACTCTTTTTCTTTTTTTTCACTGAAATTTGTAAGTAAAAGGTTTGGGTAAAACTTTAAAACTTAGAATTTCCACAAAAAAGTTTTGATAAATGCTATTTATTATTAGTTAAATTAGCTAAAGTAAAAAAAAAAGACGCTATATCGCATTTCAAAGGCAAAAATCTCATTTTTTTATTGTACAATCTTATAAAATGTCTGAAAAAGAATTGAAAATAAGAGGATATGTTGGCTGTGTAATAGATGGTCAATATGATGGGGTTGTTTTTTGGAGGGGGGTGGGTTGTGTGATGGATTTATTTTAAAGTATTTTTTGTTGACGTGTCTATCCTGATCCAAGATAATTTTCTTCTACAAGAGACTATAAAAATAACCTTGAAGTAAAAGAACAATTGATGTTGAAGCAAAAACTTACATTGAAATCTTTGCTGAGGTTGCCCGTTTGCTAGAAAATCACTTTTATGATAATGAATATAAAAAGGATATAATTAGTAAAGCATTACTGCTACTGCTAATAACACCAACACGAAGAAAATAATAATAATAATAATAATAATAATTCCACAAGTCTTGGATCAGGTGTAACTGAGTTTGTAACTGGCTTGTAGATAGGTACTGCTTCCTCATTTTTTGGCTGGACCGATGTTCTGTCGATAAATGATACCTATCGAGATCAACTACTTAGCAGTACTACACATGGTGGCGAGGTTAGGATTAGGGTTAGAGTCTGCTACTGATTCGTGCTATCATAGCATTTTTTACAAGGCAGCATAAATCGTCGCAACACCGGCCGGCGGGCCAGCCCTACAAACGCAAATGTCCCTGACTGACTGAGTGACCATGTAAAGAGTGACTCACTGAGTGATCATGTTTGACACAATTGGGCCATTGGATCAGGTAACCAACAACGTCACTGAAGTCATACAACTGGTTGGTCGTGCACGGTGGTGCAGTGGTCAGCACAATCGCTTCACAGCAAGAAGGTCCTGGGTTCGAACCCCAGGATAGTCCAACCTTGGTGGGTCATCCCGGGTCATCCTCTGTGGAGTTTGCGTGTTCTCCCCGTGTCTGCGTGGGTTTCCTCCGGGGGCTCCGGTTTCCTCCCACAGTCCAAAGCATATAAGTCAGGTGAATTGAGCATACTAAATTGTCCCTAGATATGAATGGGTGTGTGTGTGTGTGTGTGTGTGTGTGTGTGTGTGTGTGTGTGTGTGTGCGTGCGTGCGTGCGTGCATGTGTGTGTGTCAGCTCTGTGATGGTCTGGTGGTCTGTCCAGGGTGTCTCCCCGCCTGCCGCCCAATGACTACTGGAATAGGCTGCAGCATCCCCACGACCCTGAGAGCAGGATAAGCAGTTCAGATAATGGATGGATGGATGACAAAATCATTCGCAGATACAGGTTGCAGGGTCTAACAATTCTTGCTATACTTGATGACATCAAGGAAGACATTTAGCCTGCCTACTATGTTCTTGGCGCAAAGCCACCATTTGCACTTTGCCGTATGGACAATTGCCATCAGACGCAAAACAAGGGCACATTGCACTCAGCTGCAAAACGTTATGAGTGTGTTTGTGTGTAATATCATTAGTGCAATATCTTTTGTGAATCGGACCTTGAGACGGGGAAGATAGCGGTTGCAAGTGAAGCGCAGTTCATGGCACTATCAGCGGCTGCAATCCTCTCTTTGTGAATTCTCCTGTCAATACAGAGTGAGTCTTAGAAAAACAAGGGACATCTGCAGATAGAAACAGATGAAAGTGGAGGGGGAGTTAACATATAATTATTATAGTTATAATTAAATCAAATCAAATCAATTTTATTTGTATAACCCAATATCACAAATTACAAATTTGCCTCAGTGGGCTTAACAGCAACACAACATCCTGTCCTTAGACCCTCTCATTGGATAAGGAACAACTTCAATTAAAGTAAGTTCTCTTTCAAATCAGCCATCCCAAGATATGTGTGGAAAGTACTATTCTTGCGACTGCATTTATAACCTTTATTTTTTTACTTGATTGTAGCTTAACCATGTCATGCGATATGCTACTTCAGTATACTTTGAGAACAAATATTACTCAGACCACTACAGAAAATTGTAAATAAATATTTATTATCCAGGAATTCACATTATAGATACTACCACTGACTATCCCTGTAATAAACTGGCCACAATTTTGTACATTGACCATACATAATCCAGCCACATACTAAGTTTTGACTTAGACTTGCTTTTTTGGGTTGGCGGACAATTTCAATTAGGTAATTGTAACTTCGGCAACTGTAGCTTCACTTGCTGAACCACAGCTGCTCTTTATGACATTTATGCATTCGATGTACCTCTGAGCGGCACTTTCCACTAATACAAAATTTCAGAGATTTTTTTTTCAGTCTCAACAACTGTGGGTTACTCACCCGATGTGGCTGTAGGCCTGCTTGTGGCCCCTGTTCTACATATGCAGGAAAACTCTGAATATGTTGCAAAAGACTTCACCCTTCTCCTCATTATAATGTAACCACATCCTTCTATTTGGCCGATGAGGCTGAAACTGCCCGTGTCTCTGTCAATGTGTCTTTTGAGCCCCCCCCCCCCCCCCCCAGCACCTGGTAGGTATAGGGAGGGACAGTGAAAGCATGCGTCCTCTAGTGGTTGTGTTCCTACCTGAGAAGAACGTTCCTAAATTTCTCCATTGACTTTTTTTTTTAATGATTACATATCCATGCCAGCTAAGTTACTGGAATCACTGGCTTTTGAGATGTATAAAGCAATGAAAATATCAAAAATGTGTCCATCAAAAAGTATTGTAAGAGTTGATTTTGTCTGTAACTGCTCAAAAATAATCAGATTCCATAAAGGTTGACTCAAATCACATCTAAAGGGCATTACTCCATTAATAATTCAATGTAGCCTGAGACATTGTTTTTAATAAAACTCCCTATGAAGAATTCAAGTCATTTAACACTGAGGTAAGAATGCCAACCCCAGAGGGCGACTTGTGTCACTTTCCATCCCCATAGCCAACTTTAGTTCACCCGCAAGTTAACTCTTTGTCTATCACACTGCTCTTCTTACACCAAAAGTTTCTATGAGGTATACAGTAGACTGAGGAGCAGTGATTGCTGCGCTTGTTTTGTGTGCATGAACAAATTGGCTGCCTTCAGAGTCACAACGCGTTCACAGATTATATCCTAGTGAAGCTGCACAACCTTGGAAATCTGTGCCACAATTCACAAGGGAGTGTGTGTGTCTCCAAAGCAACCAATTGTTAACTATTTGCATCACTTTGAACATGACACTGAAAATTTGTATTTTCTGGTATATACAGAAAACACTGTTAAGCCAGCAGGTAATTATGTTAAGCACTACTTTATGTTTTATCTCAAGGCTACCAAATAATATTAATGATAAGACTCATCTGGTGCTGCTCGTTTTGCTATAATCTAATTAACTGCAACAAATAGTCTCAACTTTCAATGCAGTAAATTAAGTTCCATAATATAAAAAACAAGTATAGACCAACAAGTGCAAAGTCAATTCAAACTTGCAAACATGAACAAATTACTCTTGAATCTATGTGAACAGATTGTAAGAATATAATCTTTGACATCATCAAGATATCAAACATGGAGACAATTTGCTTACAGGGCTGAGGTTTTTGTTCCATAAAATATGTCTGTATTTTTACTAAGCCAAATATTTGCAGACATTGAATCAATGTGCTCGAAGAGATATTATGTTTTATTTCACAGGCAGCTGACATGGCTAAAGGTAGACACAGATGGAGGACATTACTTCTGCATATGATAGGTGAGTAAGTAAACATTTTGAAAAGGATTGTACATCTTAAATGGTACACTTTTAGTGGTTTTATTTAGGGATGGACCAATACCAATACTGGTATTGGATACCAGGCCGCTAAAATGAAGTATCAGCATCAGAGACTTTACCCAAGACTAAAATACGATACCAAAAGCCATGACAAATATGTCATGAGAGAAAAATGACATGACTCACTGCATTTTTGGCACTGTATTTCTCTAATGGTGGAAGAATCTGACCCCAAATTAATGGTCTAAGTCTGCACTGTTTAGCAAAATTCATGGATTGGATCGGTGCTTGGTATTGGCCGATACTTAAAGATTTGTACCCGGAATTAATATAAGCAGTGAAAAAGTGTGTTGGTGCATCCCTAGTTTTATTTGTTTTTGACAGGTGATCACAAATCAAAACAAAATGTACAGCATGTGGCTGACAAATATTTAAAAAAATAACAAATTGACAGTTATCTGCATAAACTACATTAACTTTATGCAGATATACTATGTGGAAATCTATATATACTATATATTCCTATATAATATATATTCCCAGCACATTTACACTGTCTCTAATATGTTGTGAATAATGCATGTTTAAGGGAAAAAACAACAACAAACATGAGTAAAAATAAGAGCAAGGATTAGGAAAATTAATGAGTAAATAGCATGTATGGAGATAAAAAAAATCATTAATGATCGAATGAATAAATTATCACAAAACTATTGACATTAACAAAGGGGAAAAATATCTTTGTTAGATGCATATATTCAACCTTGTATTGTCATAAAATGTTATACAGTACTCCTAACATCAGCAAAAACAGCGATGTCCGACACTGCCATGACAACCACTGTGACGACTGAGGCTACAACTACCAAACTGACATCAGCAACTACAGCTGATCCTCCAACAACTGTTTCGACAAAAAACACAGTAACGCTAACTTCAACAGCTGCTCAAATAGCTACAACCACTCATCCAAGAACAACTGCTTCCCCTACCACAACTACAATGGCACCAGCAACGACCACAGTGGAACCGACTACAACAGCAGCTACAACTACATCTGTCCCAAAAACTACAACTGTTCCTCCGACTACAAGGGCTCCCACTACGACCACAGTACCACAAACCACAACTTTTTTAACAACTACAACTAATGCTGAAACCAAAACAGTTGCTTCAATAACTATGACTAATCCTCAAACAACAGCTGCGCCCAAAACAACCATGGAAGTTCCAACTACTACAACTGCAAAAACAACAACCACAGCATTACCAACTACTCCAGCACCACCAACAATTACAGCATCTGCAACCACAACAACCACAGGAGCATCAGATTGTACAACAGCTGCACCCATGACACACACACAAGTTCCACCTACTACAACAGCTGCCCCAACAACAACCATAGCTGCACCAACTACTCCAGCATTACCAACAACTACAGCACCTGCAACCAAAACAACAGCAGCACCAACTACTACAACAAATACACACATGAAGAGCACAGAAATTCCAACTACCTCAACAGCTGCACCAACAACAACAGCAAATCCAAATACTCCATCACCGCCACCACCTGCAGAGGCTGCTACCATGACAACAACAACAACACCAACTACTACAACACCTGCACCTACGAAAAACACACAAGTTCCAACTGCTACTGCTGCACAAACAACACCCACAACAGCACCAACTACAGCAGCTGCAACCACAACAGCAGCTCCAACTACTGCAACACCTGCACGTACGACAAACACACAAGTTCCAAGTGTTAATACTGCACAAACAACACCCACAACAGCACCAACTACAGCAGCTGCAACCACAACAGCAGCTCCAACTATTGCAACACCTTCACCCATGACAACCACACCACTTCCAACTACGACAAGGGCTGCACCAACAACCACAGCAGCACCAACA
Organism: Lampris incognitus; assembly: GCF_029633865.1. NCBI lineage: Eukaryota > Metazoa > Chordata > Actinopteri > Lampriformes > Lampridae > Lampris > Lampris incognitus. Next base: position 32,497,924 of record NC_079215.1, read on the forward strand.
ACTCCATCAGCGCCACCAACTACAGAGGCTGCAACCACACAAATTCCGACTACTCTAACAGATGTCTCAACAACAACCACAGCAGCACCAACTACTCCACCACATCCACCAAGTACAGAGGCTGCAACCACAACAACAGTAACACCAACTACTACAACACCTGCACGTACGACAAACACACAAGTTCCAACTACTACTGCTGCACAAACAACACCCACAACAGCACCAACTACAGCAGCAGCATCCACAACAACAGCTCCAACTACTGCACCACCTCCACCCACCAAAACCACACAAATTCCACCTACAACAACGGCTGTACCGACAACAACAGCAGCACCAACTACTACAACACATACACTGATGATGACCATAGACATTCCAACTACTACAACAGCTGTACCACCAACAACCACAGTAGCACGAACTCCTCCAGTACCGGCACCAACTACAGCAGATGCAACCATGACAACAACAGCAGCACCAACTACTGCAACACCTGCACCCACAACAACCACACAAATTCCAACTACTAGAACAACTGCCCCAACAACAACCACAGCATCACCAACTACTCCAGCACCTCCACACACCACAACAGTTGTAAACACAGCAACAGCAGCACGAACTACTACAAGCACAGAAATTCCAACTACCTCAACAACTGCACCGACAACAACCACGCAAATTCCAACTACTACAACAGTTGCCCCAACAACAACCACAGCATCACCAACTACTACAGCACACACACCGATGACGACCACAGGAATTCCAACTACTACAACAGCTGCACCACCAACAACCACAGTAGCACCAACTACTACAGCACCTGCATCAACTACAGCAGCTGCAACAATGACAAAAACAGCAGCTCCAACTACTATAACACCTGCACCCACGACAATCACACAAACTCCAATTACTACAACAGCTGCCCCAACAACAATCACAGCAGCAACAACTACTACAGCACATCCACCAACTACAGCAGATGCAACCACAACAACAGCAGCACCAATTACTACAACACATACACTGATGAAGAGCACAGAAATTCAAACGACCTCAACAGCTGCACCAACAACAACCACAGGAACTCCAAGTACTCCATCACGGCCAACAACAACAGAGGCTGCAATCACAACAACAGTAGCACCAACTACTACAACACCAGCACGTACGACAACTACTACTCCACAAACAACACCCACAACAGCACCAACTACACCAGCAATGTCACCAACTACAGCAGCTGCAACCATAACAACAGCAGTACCAATTACTGCAACACCTGCGCCCACGACAACCACACAAATTCCGACTGCTACAACAGCTGCGCCAACAACAACCACAGCAGCACAAACTACTCCAGCACGTCCACCAAGTACAGAGGCTGCAACCACAATAACAGTAGCACCAACTACTACAACACCAGCACGTACTACAAACACGCAAGTTCCAACAACTACTACTGCACAAACACCCACAACAGCACCATCTACACCAGCACTGCTACCAACTACAGCAGCTGCAACTACAACAGCAGCTCCAACTACTTCACAACCTTCACCCATGACAACCACACCACTTAGAACTACGACAACGGCTGCACCAACAACCACAGCAGCACCAACTACTCCATCACCGCCACCAACTACCGAGGCTGCAACCACAACAACAGCAGTATCAATTACTGCAACACCTGCGCGCACGACAACCACACAAAATCCGACTACTATAACAGCTGTCCAAACAACAACCACTGCAGCAGCAACTACTCCACCACATCCACCAACTACAGCAGCTACAACCACAACAGCGGCTCCACCTATTGCACCACCTTCACCCACCACAACCACACAAATTCCAACTACAACAACGGCTGCACCAACAACCACAGCAGCACCAACTACTCCATCAGCTGCAACCACAACAGCAGCTCCAACTATTGCAACACCTGCACCCACGACAACCACACAAATTCCGACTACTACAATGGATGCGCCAACAACAACCACAACAGCACCAAGTACACCAGCACTGCCACCAACTACAGCAGCTGCAACCACAACAGCAGCTCCATCTACTGCACAACCTTCACCCACAACAACCACACAAATTCCAACTACAACAGCTGCACCAACAACCACAGCAGCACCACCTACTCCATCACCAACCCCAACTACAGCAGATGCAACCACAACAGCAGCTCCATCTACTGCACAACCTGCGCCCACAACAACCACTCAAATTCCGACTACTACAACAGCTGCCCCAACAACAACCACATTAGCACCAAATACTCCACCACGTCCACCAAGTACAGAGGCTGCAACCACAACAACAGTAACACCAACTACTACAACACCTGCACGTACGACAAACACACAAGTTCCAACTACTACTGCTGCACAAACAACATCCACAACAGCACCAACTATACCAGCACTGCCACCAACTACAGCAGCTGCAACCACAACAGCGGCTCCACCTACTGCATCACCTTCACCCACCACAACCACACAAATTCCAACTACAACAATGGCTGCACCAACAACCACAGCAGCACCAACTACTCCATCACCAACCCCGACTACAGCAGCTACAACCACAACAGCAGCTCCCATTATTGCAACACTTGCGCCCACGACAACCACACAAATTCCGACTACTACAACATCTGCGCCAACAACAACCATGGCAGCCACAACTACTCCACCACATCCACCAACTACACAGGCTGCAATCACAACAACAGTAACACCAACTACTACAACACCTGTACGTACGACAAACACACAAGTTCCAACTACTACTACTGCACAAACAACATCCACAACAACACCAACTACAGCAGCACCGCCACCAACTACAGCAACTGCATCCACAACAACAGCTCCAACTACTGCAACAAGTTCACCCACCACAACCACACAAATTCCAACTACAACAACGGTTGCACCAACAACCACAGCAGCACCAACTACTCCATCACCAACCCCGACTACAGCAGCTGCTACCACAACAGCAGCTCCAACTATTGCAACACATGCGCCCACAACAACCACACAAATTCCCACTACTACAAGAGCTACGCCAACAACAACCACAGCAGCACCAACTACAGCAGCTACAACCCCAACAATAGCAGCACCCACTACTACAACACATACACTGATGAAGAGCACAGAAATTCAAACAACCTCAACAGCTGCACCAACAACCACAGCAACTTCAACTACTCCATCACCGCCACCAACTACAGAGGCTGCAACCACAACAACAGTAGCACCAACTACTACAACACCTGGACGTACGACAAACACACAAGTTCCAACAACTACTACTGCACAAACAACACACACAACAGCACCATCTACACCAGCACTGCCACCAACTACATCAGCTGCAAGCACAACAGCAGCTCCAACATCTTCACAACTTTCACCCATGACAACCACACCACTTAGAACTACGACAACGGCTGCACCAACAACCACAGCAGCACCAACTACTCCATCACCACCACCAACTACCAAGGCTGCAACCACAACAACAGCAGTACCAATTACTGCAACACCTGCGCCCACGACAACCACACAAATTCCAACTACTATAACAGCTATCCCAATAACATCCACAGAAGCCACAACTACTCCACCACAGCCACGAACTACAGAGGCTTCAACCACAACAACAGTAACACCAACTACTACAACACATGCACGTATGACAAACACACAAGTTCCAACTACTACTGCTGCACAAACAACAACCACAACAGCACCAACTACATCAGCACTGCCACCAACTACCGCAGCTGCAACCACAACAGCGGCTCCACCTACTGCACCACCTTCACCCACCACAACCACACCACTTACAACTACAACAACAGCTGCACCAACAACCACAGCAGCACCAGCTACTCCATCACCAACCCCAACTACAGCAGCTGCAACCACAACAGCAGCTCCAACTATTGCAACACCTGCGCCCATGACAACCACACAAATTCCGACGACTACAACAGCTGCCCCAACAACAACCACAGGAGCACCAAATACTCCAACACATCCACTAAGTACAGAGGCTGAAACCACAACAACAGTAACACAAACTACTACCACACCTGCACGTACGACAAACACACAAGTTCCAACTACTACTGCTGCACAAACAACACTCACAACAGCATCAACTACACCAGCACTGCCACCAACTACAGCAGCTGCAACCACAACAGCGGCTCCACCTACTGCACCACCTTCACCCACCACAACCACACAAATTCCAACTTCAACAACGGCTGCACCCACAACCACAGCAGCACGAACTACTCCATCACCAGCCCCGACTACAGCAGCTGCAACAACAACAACAGCAGCACCAACTACTACAACACATACACTGAGGAAGAGTACAGAAATTCAAATGACCTCAACAGCTGCACCAACAACAACCACAGCAACTTCAGCTACTCCATCACTGCCACCAACTACAGAGGCAGCAACCACAAAAACAATATCACCAACTACTACAACACCAGCACGTATGACAAACACGCAAGTTCCAACAACTACTACTGCACAAACAACAAACACAAAAGCAACATCTACACCAGCACTGCCACCAACTACAGCAGCTGCAACCACAACAGCAGCTCCAACTACTTCACAACCTTCACCCATGACAACCACACCACTTACAACTACGACAACAGCTGCACCAACAACAACTACTCCATCACCACCACCAACTACAGAGGCTGCAACCACAACAACAGCAGTACCAGTTACTGCAACACCTACGCCCACGACAACCACACAAATTCCGACTACTATAACAGCTGTCCAAACAACAACCGCTGCAGCAACAACTACTGCACCACATCCACCAACTACAGAGGCTGCAACCACAACAACAGTAACACCAACTACTACAACACCTGCACGTACGACAAACACACATGTTCCAACTATTATTGCTGCACAAACAACACCCATGACAGCACCAACTACAGCAGCACCGCTACCAACTACAGCAACTGCATCCACAACAACCGCTCCAACTACTGCAACACCTTCACCAACTACAGCAACTGCATACACAACAACAGCTCCAACTACTACAACAACTTCACCCACCACAACCACACAAATTCCAACTACAACAACGGCTGCACCAACAACCACAGTAGCACCAACTGCTCCATCACCAACCCCGACTACAGCAGCTGCAACCACAACAGCAGCTCCAACTATTGCAACACCTGCGCCCACGACAACCACACAAAATCCGACTACTACAACGGCTGACCCAACAACTACATTAGCACCAAATACTCCACCACATCCACCAAGTACAGAGGCTGCAACCACAACAACAGTAACACCAACTACTACAACACCTGCACATACGACAAACACACAAGTTCCAACTACTACTGCTGCAAAAAAAACTCCCACAACAGCACCAACTACTACAGCAACGCCACCAACTACAGCAACTGCATCCACAACAGCAGCTCGAACTATTGCAACACCTGCGCCCACGAAAAACACACAAATTCTGACTACTACAACAGCTGCCCCAACAACCACAGTAGCACCAAATACTCAACCACATCCACCAAGTACAGAGGCTGCAACCACAACCACAGCAGCACCAACTACTCCATCACCAGCCCCGACTACAGCAGCTGCTACCACAACAGTAGCTCCAACTACTACAACAACTGCACGTACGACAAACACGCAAGTTCCCACAACTACTACTTCACAAACAACACCCACAACAGCACCAAATACACCAGCACTGCCACCAACTACAGCAGCTCCAACTACTTCACAACTTTCACCCATGACAACCACACCACTTACAACTACGACAACGGCTGCACCAACAACCACAGCAGCACAAACTACTCCATCACCACCACCAACTACAGAGGCTGCAACAACAACAACAGCAGTACCAATTACTACAACACCTGCGCCCACGACAACCACACAAATTCCGATTACTATAACAGCTGTCCCAACAACAACCACTGCAGCAACAACTACTCCACCACATCCACCAAGTACAGCGGCTGCAATCACAACAACAGTAACACCAACTACTACAACACTTGCACATACGACAAACACACAAGTTCCAACTACTACTGCTGCACGAACAACATCCACAACAGCACCAACTACACCAGCACTGCCACCAACTACAGCAGCTGCAACCAAAACAGTGGCTACACCTACTGCACCACCTTCACCAACCACAACCACACAAATTCCAACTACAACAACAGCTGCACCAACAACCACAGCAGCACCAACAACTCCATCACCAACCCCGACTACAGCAGCTGCAAACACAACAGCGGCTCCAAATACTGCACCACCTTCACCCACCACAATCACACAAATTCCAACTACAACAATAGCTGCACCAACAACCACAGCAGCACCAACTACTCCATCACCAACCCCGACCACAGTAGCTGCAACCACAACAGCAGCTCCAACTATTGCAACACCTGCACCCACGACAACCACACAAATTCCGACTACTACAACTACTACATTAGACTCAAATACTCCACCACATCCACCAAGTACAGAGGCTGCAACCACAACAACAGTAACACCAACTACTAAAACACCTGGACGTACGACAAACACACAAGATCCAACTGCTACTGCTGCACAAACAACACCCACAACAGCACCAACTACATCTGCACTGCCACAAACTACAGCAGCTGCAACCACAACAGCGGCTCAAACTACTGCACCACTTTCACCCACAACAACCACACAAATTCCAACTACAACAATGGCTGCACCAACAACCACAGCAGCACCAACTACTCCATCACTGCCACCAACTACAGAGGCTGCAACCACAACAACAGCAGTACCAATTACTACAACACCTGCGCCCACGACAACCACACAAATTCCGATTACTATAACAGCTGTCTCAATAAGTTCCACGGCAGCAACAACTACTCCACCACATCCACCAAGTACAGAGGCTGCAACCACAACAACAGTAACACCAACTACTACAACACCTGCACGTACGACAAACACACAAGTTCCAACTACTACTGCTGCACAAACAAAATCCACAACAGCACCAACTACACCAGCACTGCCACCAACAACAGCAGCTCCAACTACTTCACAACCTTCACCCATGACAACCACACCACTTACAACTACGACAACGGCTGCACCAACAACCACAGCAGCACCAACTACTCCATCACCGCCACCAACTATAGCAGCTTCAACCACAACAGCAGCTCCAACTATTGCAACACCTGAGCCCATGACAACCACACAAATTCCGACTACTACAACAGCTGCCCCAACAACAACCACAGTAGCACCAACTACTCCACCACATATATCAAGTACAGAGACTGCAACCACAACAACAGTAACACCAACTACTACCACACCTGCACGTACGACAAACACACAAGTTCCAACTACTACTGCTGCACAAACAACATCCACAACAGCACCAACTACACCAGCAATGCCACCACCTACAGCAGCTGCAACCACAACAGCGGCTCCATATACTGCACCACCTTCACCCACCACAACCACACAAATTCCAACTACATCAACAGCTGCACCAACAACCACAGCAGCACCAACTACTCCATCACCAACCCCGACTACAGCAGCTGCAACCACAACAGCAGCTCCAACTATTGCAACACCTGCGCCCACAACAACCACACAAATTCTAACTACTATAACAGCTGTCCCAACAACAACCACTGCAGCAACAACTACTCCACCACATCTACCAAGTACAGAGGCTGCAACCACAACAACAGTAACACCAACTACTACCACACCTGCACGTACGACAAACACACAAGTTCCAACTACTACTGCTGCCCAAACAACATCCACAACAGCACCAACTACTCCATCACCAACCCCGACAACAACAGCTGCAACCACAACAGCAGCTCCAACTATTGCAACACCTGCGCCCACGGCAACCACACAAATTCCGACTACTACAACGGCTGCGCCAACAACAACCACAGCAGCACCAACTACTCCATCACGAAACCCGACTACAGCAGTTGCAACCACAACAGCAGCTCCAACTATTGCAACACCTGCGCCCACCACAACCACACAAATTCCTACTACTGCAACAGCTGCCCCAACAACAACCACAACAACACCAAATACTCCACCACATCCACCAAGTACAGAGACTGCAACCACAACAACAGTAACACCAACTACTACAACACCTGCACTTATGACAAACACACAAGGTCCAACTACTGCTGCTGCACAAACAACATCCACAACAGCACCAACTACATCAGCACCGCCACCAACTACAGGAGCTTCAACCATAACAGCAGCTCAAACTATTGCAACACCTGCGCCCACGACAACCACACAAATTCCGACTACTACAACAGCTGCCCCAACAACAACCATAGTAGCACCAACTATTCCACCACATCTATCAAGTACAGAGGCTGCAACCACAACAACAGTAACACCAACTACTACCACACCTGGACGTACAACAAACACACAAATTCCAACTACTACTGTTGCACAAACAACATCCACAACAGCACCAACTACACCAGCACTGCCACCATCTACAGCAGCTGCAACCACAACAGCGGCTCCACCTACTGCACCACCTTCACCCACCACAACCACACAAATTCCAACTACAACAATGGCTGCACCAACAACCACAGCAGCACCAACTACAGCAGTACCGCCACCAACTACAGAGGCTGCAACCACAACAACAGCAGTACCAATTACTAGAACACCTGCGCCCACGACAACCACACAAATTCCGATTACTATAACAGCTGTCCCAATAACTTCCACGGCAGCAACAACTACTCCACCACATCCACCAAGTACAGAGGCTGCAACCACAACAACAGTAACACCAACTACTACAACACCTGGACGTACGACAAACACACAAGTTCCAACTACTACTGCTGCACAAACAACATCCACAACAGCACCAACTACAGCAGCTGCAACCACAACAGCAGCTCCACCTACTGCACCGCCTTCACCCACCACAACCACACAAATTCCAACTACAACAACGGCTGCACCAACAACCACAGCAGCACCAACTACTCCATCACCAACCCCGACTACAGCAGCTGCAACCACAACAGCAGCTCCAACTATTGCAACACCTGCGCCCACAACAACCACACAAATTCTGACTACTACAACAGCTGCGTCAACAACAACCACATTAGCACCAAATACTCCACCACATCCACCAAGTACAGAGGCTGCAACCACAACAACAGTAACATCAACTACTACAACACCTGCACGTACGACAAACACACAAGTTCCAACTACTACTGCTGCACAAACAACATCCACAACAGCACCAACTACACCAGCACTGCCACCAACTACAGCAGCTGCAACCACAACAGCAGCTCCACCTACTGCACCACCATCACCCACCACAACCACACAAATTCCAACTACAACAATGGCTGCACCAACAACCACAGCAGCACCAACTACTCCATCACCAGCCCCGACTACAGCAGCTGCAACCACAACAGTAGCTCCAACTACTACAACACCTGCACGTACGACAAACACGCAAGTTCCAACAACTACTAATGCACAAACAACACCCACAACAGCACCAACTACACCAGCACTGCCACCAACAACAGCAGCTCCAACTACTTCACAACCTTCACCCATGACAACCACACCACTTACAACTACGACAACGGCTGCACCAACAACCACAGCAGCACCAACTACTCCATCACCGCCACCAACTATAGCAGCTTCAACCACAACAGCAGCTCCAACTATTGCAACACCTGAGCCCATGACAATCATACAAATTCCGACTACTACAACAGCTGCCCCAACAACAACCACAGTAGCACCAACTACTCCACCACATATATCAAGTACAGAGGCTGCAACCACAACAACAGTAACACCAACTACTAACACACCTGCACGTACGACAAACACACAAGTTCCAACTACTACTGCTGCACAAACAACATCCACAACAGCACCAACTACACCAGCACTGCCACCAACTACAGCAGCTGCAACCACAACAGCGGCTCCATATACTGCACCACCTTCACCCACCACAACCACACAAATTCAAACTACAACAATGGCTGCACCAACAACCACAGCAGCACCAACTACTCCATCACGAACCCCGACTACAGCAGTTGCAACGACAACAGCAGCTCCAACTACTGCAACACCTGCGCCCACGACAACCACAAAAATTCCGACTACTACAACAGCTGCCCCAACATCAACCACAACAACACCAAATACTCCATCACATCCACCAAGTACAGAGACTGCAACCACAACAACAGTAACACCAACTACTACAACACCTGGACGTACGACAAACACACAAGTTCCAACTACTACTGCTGCACAAACAACATCCACAACAGCACCAACTACAGCAGCTGCAACCACAACAGCAGCTCCACCTACTGCACCGCCTTCACCCACCACAACCACACAAATTCCAACTACAACAACGGCTGCACCAACAACCACAGCAGCACCAACTACTCCATCACCAACCCCGACTACAGCAGCTGCAACCACAACAGCAGCTCCAACTATTGCAACACCTGCGCCCACAACAACCACACAAATTCTGACTACTACAACAGCTGCGTCAACAACAACCACATTAGCACCAAATACTCCACCACATCCACCAAGTACAGAGGCTGCAACCACAACAACAGTAACACCAACTACTACAACACCTGCACGTACGACAAACACACAAGTTCCAACTACTACTGCTGCACAAACAACATCCACAACAGCACCAACTACACCAGCACTGCCACCAACTACAGCAGCTGCAACCACAACAGCAGCTCCACCTACTGCACCACCATCACCCACCACAACCACACAAATTCCAACTACAACAATGGCTGCACCAACAACCACAGCAGCACCAACTACTCCATCACCAGCCCCGACTACAGCAGCTGCAACCACAACAGTAGCTCCAACTACTACAACACCTGCACGTACGACAAACACGCAAGTTCCAACAACTACTAATGCACAAACAACACCCACAACAGCACCAACTACACCAGCACTGCCACCAACAACAGCAGCTCCAACTACTTCACAACCTTCACCCATGACAACCACACCACTTACAACTACGACAACGGCTGCACCAACAACCACAGCAGCACCAACTACTCCATCACCGCCACCAACTATAGCAGCTTCAACCACAACAGCAGCTCCAACTATTGCAACACCTGAGCCCATGACAATCATACAAATTCCGACTACTACAACAGCTGCCCCAACAACAACCACAGTAGCACCAACTACTCCACCACATATATCAAGTACAGAGGCTGCAACCACAACAACAGTAACACCAACTACTAACACACCTGCACGTACGACAAACACACAAGTTCCAACTACTACTGCTGCACAAACAACATCCACAACAGCACCAACTACACCAGCACTGCCACCAACTACAGCAGCTGCAACCACAACAGCGGCTCCATATACTGCACCACCTTCACCCACCACAACCACACAAATTCAAACTACAACAATGGCTGCACCAACAACCACAGCAGCACCAACTACTCCATCACCAACCCCGACTACAGCAGTTGCAACGACAACAGCAGCTCCAACTACTGCAACACCTGCGCCCACGACAACCACAAAAATTCCGACTACTACAACAGCTGCCCCAACAACAACCACAACAACACCAAATACTCCATCACATCCACCAAGTACAGAGACTGCAACCACAACAACAGTAACACCAACTACTAAAATACCTGCACTTACGACAAACACACAAGGTCCGACTACTGCTGCTGCACAAACAACATCCACAACAGCACCAACTACATCAGCACCGCCACCAACTACAGGAGCTTCAACCACAACAGCAGCTCCAACTATTGCAACACCTGCGCCCATGACAACCACACAAATTCCAACTACAACAATGGCTGCACCAACAACCACAGCAGCACCAACTACAGCAGTACCGCCACCAACTACAGCAGCTTCAACCACAACAGCAGCTCCAACTATTGCAACACCTGCTCCCACGACAACCACACAAATTCCGACTACTACAGCACCTGCCCCAACAACAACCACAGTAGCACCAACTACTCCACCACATCTATTAAGTACAGAGGCTGCAACCACAACAGCAGTAACACCAACTACTACCACACCTGCACGTACGACAAACACACAAGTTCCAACTACTACTGCTGCACAAACAACATCCACAACAGCACCAACTACAGCAGTACCGCCACCAACTACAGAGGCTGCAACCACAACAACAGCAGTACCAGTTACTACAACACCTGCGCCCACAACAACCAGACAAATTCCGACTACTACAACAGCTGCCCCAACAACAACCACATTAGCACCAAATACTCCACCACATCCACCAAGTACAGAGGCTGCAACCACAACAACAGTAACACCAACTACTTCAACACCTGGACGTACGACAAACACACAAGACCCAACTACTACTGCTGCACAAACAACACCCACAACAGCACAAACTACATCAGCACTGCCACCAACTACAGCAGCTTCAATAACAACAGCGGCTCCAACTACTCCATCACCAACCGCGACTACAGCAGCTGCAATCACAACAGCGGCTCCAACTACTGCACCACTTTCAGCCACTGCAACCACACAAATTCCAACTACAACAATGGCTGCACCAACAACCACAGCAGCACCAACTACTCCATCACGAACCCCGACTACAGCAGTTGCAACGACAACAGCAGCTCCAACTACTGCAACACCTGCGCCCACGACAACCACAAAAATTCCGACTACTACAACAGCTGCCCCAACAACAACCACAACAACACCAAATACTCCATCACATCCACCAAGTACAGAGACTGCAACCACAACAACAGTAACACCAACTACTAAAATACCTGCACTTACGACAAACACACAAGGTCCGACTACTGCTGCTGCACAAACAACATCCACAACAGCACCAACTACATCAGCACCGCCACCAACTACAGGAGCTTCAACCACAACAGCAGCTCCAACTATTGCAACACCTGCGCCCATGACAACCACACAAATTCCAACTACAACAATGGCTGCACCAACAACCACAGCAGCACCAACTACAGCAGTACCGCCACCAACTACAGCAGCTTCAACCACAACAGCAGCTCCAACTATTGCAACACCTGCTCCCACGACAACCACACAAATTCCGACTACTACAGCACCTGCCCCAACAACAACCACAGTAGCACCAACTACTCCACCACATCTATTAAGTACAGAGGCTGCAACCACAACAGCAGTAACACCAACTACTACCACACCTGCACGTACGACAAACACACAAGTTCCAACTACTACTGCTGCACAAACAACATCCACAACAGCACCAACTACAGCAGTACCGCCACCAACTACAGAGGCTGCAACCACAACAACAGCAGTACCAGTTACTACAACACCTGCGCCCACAACAACCAGACAAATTCCGACTACTACAACAGCTGCCCCAACAACAACCACATTAGCACCAAATACTCCACCACATCCACCAAGTACAGAGGCTGCAACCACAACAACAGTAACACCAACTACTTCAACACCTGGACGTACGACAAACACACAAGACCCAACTACTACTGCTGCACAAACAACACCCACAACAGCACAAACTACATCAGCACTGCCACCAACTACAGCAGCTTCAATAACAACAGCGGCTCCAACTACTCCATCACCAACCGCGACTACAGCAGCTGCAACCACAACAGCGGCTCCAACTACTGCACCACTTTCAGCCACTGCAACCACACAAATTCCAACTACAACAATGGCTGCACCAACAACCACAGCAGCACCAACTACTCCATCACCAGCCCAGACTACAGCAGCTGCAACCACAACAGTAGCTCCAACTACTACAACACCTGCACGTACGACAAACACGCAAGTTCCAACAACTACTACTGCACAAGCAACACCCACAACAGCACCAACTACACCAGCACGGCCACCAACCACAGCAGCACCAATTACTCCATCACCGCCACCAACTACAGAGGCTGCAACCACAACAACAGCAGTACCAATTACTACAACACCTGCGCCCACGACAACCACACAAATTCCGATTACTATAACAGCCGTCCCAACAACAACCACTGCAGCAACAACTACTCCACCACATCCACCAAGTACAGAGGCTGCAACCACAACAACAGTAACACCAACTACTACAACACCTGCACGTACGACAAACACACAAGTTCCAACTACTACTGATGCACAAACAACATCCACAACATCACCAACTACTCCATCACCAACCCCGACTACAGCAGCTGCAAACACAACAGCGGCTCGAAATACTGCACCACCTTCACCCACCACAACCACACAAATTCCAACTACAACAATGGCTGGACCAACAACCACAGCAGCACCAACTACTCCATCACCGCCAACAACTACAGAGGCTGCAACCACAACAACAGCAGTACCAATTACTACAACACCTGCGCCCACGACAACCACACAAATTCCGATTACTATAACAGCTCTCCCAATAACATCGACGGCAGCAACAACTACTCCACCACATCCACCAAGTACAGAGGCTGCAACCACAACAACAGTAACACCAACAACTACAACACCTGCACGTACGACAAACACACAAGTTCCAACTACTACTGCTGCACAAACAACATCCACAACAGCACCAACTACACCGGCACTGCCACCAACTACAGCAGCTGCAACCACAACAGCAGCTCCACCTACTGCACCACCTTCACCCACCACAACCACACAAATTCCAACTACAACAATGGCTGCACCAACAACCACAGCAGCACCAACTACTCCATCACCAGCCCCGACTACAGCAGCTGCAACAACAACAGTAGCTCCAACTACTACAACACCTGTACGTACGACAAACACGCAAGTTCCAACAACTACTACTGCACAAACAACACCCACAACAGCACCAACTACACCAGCACTGCCACCAACAACAGCAGCTCCAACTACTTCACAACCTTCACCCATGACAACCACATCACTTACAACTACGACAACGGCTGCACCAACAACCACAGCAGCACCAACTACTCCATCACCGCCACCAACTATAGCAGCTTCAACCACAACAACAGTAACACCAACTACTACAACACCTGCACGTACGACAAACACACAAGTTCCAACTACTACTGCTGCACAAACAACATCCACAACAGCACCAACTACACCAGCACTGCCACCAACTACAGCAGCCGCAACCACAACAGCGGCTCCACATACTGCACCACCTTCACCCACCACAACCACACAAATTCCAACTACAACAACAGCTGCACCAACTAATCCATCACCAACCCCGACAACAGCAGCTGCAACCACAACAGCGGCTCCATATACTGCACCACCTTCACCCACCACAATCACACAAATTCCAACTACAACAACAGCTGCACCAACAACCACAGCAGCACCAACTACTCCATCACCAACCCCGACTACAGCAGCTGCAACTACAACAGCAGCTCCAACTATTGCAACACCTGCACCCACGACAACCACACAAATTCCGACTACTACAACAGCTGCCCCAACAACAACCCCATTAGCATCAAATACTCCACCACATCCACCAAGTACAGAGGCGGCAACCACAACAACAGCAACACCAACTACTACAACACCTGGACGTACGACAAACACACAAGTTCCAACTACTACTGCTGCACAAACAACATCCGCAACAGCACCAACTACAGCAGCACCGCCAACAACTAGAGCAGCTGCAACCACAACAGTGGCTCCACCTACTGCACCACCTTCACCCACCACAACCACACAAATTCCAACTACATCAACACCTGCACCAACAACCACAGCAGCACCAACTACTCCATCACCAACCCCGACTACAACAGCTGCAACCACAACAGCGGCTCCACCTACTGCACCACCTTCACCCACCACAACCACACAAATTCCAACTACATCAACAGCTGCACCAACAACCACAGCAGCACCAACTACTCCAACACCAGCCCCGACTACAGCAGCTGCAACCACAAAAGTAGCTCCAACTACTACAACACCTGCACGTACGACAAACACACAAGTTCCAACAACAACTACTGCACAAATAACTCCCACAACAGCACCAACTACACCAGCACTGCCACCAACTACAGCACCTCCAACTACTTCACAACCTTCATCAATGACAACCACACCACTTACAACTACGACAACGGCTACACCAACAACCACAGCAGCACCAACTACTCCATCACCGCCACCAACTACAGAGGCTGCAACCACAACAACAGCAGTACCAATTACTACAACACCTGCGCCCACGACAACCACACAAATTCCGATTACTATAATAGCCGTCCCAATAACATCCACGGCAGCACCAACTACAGAGGCTGCAACCACAACAACAGTAACACCAACTACTACAACACCTGCACGTACGACAAACACACAAGTTCCAACTACTACTGCTGCACAAACAACATCCGAAACAGCACCAACTACACCAGCACTGCCACCAACTACAGCAGCCGCAACCACAACAGCGGCTCCACATACTGCACCACCTTCACCCACCGCAATCACACAAATTCCAACTACAACAACAGCTGCACCAACAACCACAGCAGCACCAACTACTCCATCACCAACACCGACTACAGCAGCTGCAACTACAACAGCAGCTCCAACTATTGCAACACCTGCACCCACGACAACCACACAAATTCCGACTACTACAACAGCTGCCCCAACAACAACCACATTAGCATCAAATACTCCACCACATCCACCAAGTACAGAGGCTGCAACCACAACAACAGTAACACCAACTACTACAACACCTGGACGTACGACAAACACACAAGTTCCAACTACTACTGCTGCACAAACAACATCCACAACAGCACCAACTACAGCAGCACCGCCAACAACTACAGCAGCTGCAACCACAACAGTGGCTCCACCTACTGCACCACCTTCACCCACCACAACCACACAAATTCCAACTACATCAACACCTGCACCAACAACCACAGCAGCACCAACTACTCCATCACCAACCCCGACTACAACAGCTGCAACCACAACAGCGGCTCCACCTACTGCACCACCTTCACCCACCACAACCACACAAATTCCAACTACATCAACAGCTGCACCAACAACCACAGCAGCACCAACTACTCCATCACCAGCCCCGACTACAGCAGCTGCAACCACAACAGTAGCTCCAACTACTACAACACCTGCACGTACGACAAACACACAAGTTCCATCAACTACTACTGCACAAATAACTCCCACAACAGCACCAACTACACCAGCACTGCCACCAACTACAGCAGCTCCAACTACTTCACAACCTTCATCCATGACAACCACACCACTTACAACTACGACAACGGCTACACCAACAACCACAGCAGCACCAACTACTCCATCACCGCCACCAACTACAGAGGCTGCAACCACAACAACAGCAGTACCAATTACTACAACACCTGCGCCCACGACAACCACACAAATTCCGATTACTATAATAGCCGTCCCAATAACATCTACGGCAGAACCAACTACAGAGGCTGCAACCACAACAACAGTAACACCAACTACTACAACACCTGCACGTACGACAAACACACAAGTTCCAACTACTACTGCTGCACAAACAACATCCACAACAGCACCAACTACACCAGCACTGCCACCAACTACAGCAGCCGCAACCACAACAGCGGCTCCACATACTGCACCACCTTCACCCACCACAACCACACAAATTCCAACTACAACAACAGCTGCACCAACAACCACAGCAGCACCAACTACTCCATCACCAACCCCGACTACAGCAGCTGCAACTGCAACAGCAGCTCCAACTATTGCAACACCTGCACCCACGACAGCCACACAAATTCCGACTACTACAACGGTTGCGCCAACAACAACGACAACAGCACCAACTACACCAGCATTGCCACCAACTACAGCAGCTGCAACCACAACAATGGCTCCACCTACTGCACCACCTTCACCCTCCACAACCACACAAATTCCAACTACAACAACAGCTGCACCAACAACCACAGCAGCACCAACTACTCCATCACCAACCCCGACTACAGCAGCTGCAACCACAACAGCAGCTCCAACTATTGCAACACCTGGGCCCACAACAACCACACAAATTCCGACTACTGCAACAGCTGCCCCAACAACAACCACATTAGCACCAAATACTCCACCACATCCACCAAGTACAGAGACTGCAACCACAACAGTAACACCAACTACTACAACACCTGCACGTACGATAAACACACAAGTTCCAACTACTACTGCTGCACAAACAACATCCATAACAGCACCAACTACACCAGCACTGCCACCAACTACAGCAGCTGCAACCACAACAGCAGCTCCACCTACTGCACCACCTTCACCCACCACAACCACACAAATTCCAACTACAGCAACGGCTGCACCAACAACCACAGCAGCACCAACTACTCCATCACCAGCCCCGACAACAGCAGCTGCAACCACAACAGTAGCTCCAAGTACTACAACATCTGCACGTACGACAAACACGCAAGTTCCAACAACTACTACTGCACAAACAACACCCACAACAGCACCAACTACACCAGCACTGCCACCAACTACAGCAGCTCCAACTACTTCACAACCTTCACGCGTGACAACCACACCAATTACAACTACGACAACGGCTGCACCAACAACCACAGCAGCACCAACTACTCCATCACCGCCACCAACTACAAAGGCCACAACCACAACAACAGCAGTACCAATTACTACAACACCTGCGCCCACGACAACCACACAGATTCCGATTACTATAACAGCTGTCCCAACAACAACCACTGCAGCAACAACTACTCCACCACATCCACCAAGTACAGAGGCTGCAACCACAACAACAGTAACACCAATTACTACAACACCTGCGCCCACGACAACCACACAAATTCCGATTACTATAATAGCCGTCCCAATAACATCCACGGCAGCACCAACTACAGAGGCTGCAACCACAACAACAGTAACACCAACTACTACAACACCTGCACGTACGACAACCACACAAGTTCCAACTACTACTGCTGCACAAACAACATCCACAACAGCACCAACTACACCAGCACTGCCACCAACTACAGCAGCCGCAACCACAACAGCGGCTCCACATACTGCACCACCTTCACCCACCGCAATCACACAAATTCCAACTACAACAACAGCTGCACCAACAACCACAGCAGCACCAACTACTCCATCACCAACACCGACTACAGCAGCTGCAACTACAACAGCAGCTCCAACTATTGCAACACCTGCACCCACGACAACCACACAAATTCCGACTACTACAACAGCTGCCCCAACAACAACCACATTAGCATCAAATACTCCACCACATCCACCAAGTACAGAGGCTGCAACCACAACAACAGTAACACCAACTACTACAACACCTGCACGTACGACAAACACACAAGTTCCAACTACTACTGCTGCACAAACAACATCCACAACAGCACCAACTACAGCAGCACCGCCAACAACTACAGCAGCTGCAACCACAACAGTGGCTCCACCTACTGCACCACCTTCACCCACCACAACCACACAAATTCCAACTACATCAACACCTGCACCAACAACCACAGCAGCACCAACTACTCCATCACCAACCCCGACTACAACAGCTGCAACCACAACAGCGGCTCCACCTACTGCACCACCTTCACCCACCACAACCACACAAATTCCAACTACATCAACAGCTGCACCAACAACCACAGCAGCACCAACTACTCCATCACCAGCCCCGACTACAGCAGCTGCAACCACAACAGTAGCTCCAACTACTACAACACCTGCACGTACGACAAACACACAAGTTCCAACAACTACTACTGCACAAATAACTCCCACAACAGCACCAACTACACCAGCACTGCCACCAACTACAGCAGCTCCAACTACTTCACAACCTTCATCCATGACAACCACACCACTTACAACTACGACAACAGCTACACCAACAACCACAGCAGCACCAACTACTCCATCACCGCCACCAACTACAGAGGCTGCAACCACAACAGCGGCTCCACATACTGCACCACCTTCACCCACCACAACCACACAAATTCCAACTACAACAACGGCTGCACCAACATCCACAACAGCACCAACTACACCAGCACTGCCACCAACTACAGCAGCTGCAACCACAACAGCAGCTCCACCTACTGCACCACCTTCACCCACCACAACCACACAAATTCCAACTACAACAATGGCTGCACCAACAACCACAGCAGCACCAACTACTCCATCACCAACCCCGACTACAGCAGCTGCAACCACAACAGCGGCTCCAACTACTGCACCACTTTCAACCACCACAACCACACAAATTCCAACTACAACAATGGCTGCACCAACAACCACAGCAGCACCAACTACAGCAGCACCGCCACCAACTACAGCAGCTTCAACCAAAACAACAGCTCCAACTATTGCAACACCTGGTCCCACGACAACCACACAAATTCCGACTACTACAACAGCTGCCTCAACAACAACCACAGTAGCACCAACTACTCCACCACATCTATCAAGTACAGAGGCTGCAACCACAACAACAGTAACACCAACTACTACCACACCTGCACGTACGACAAACACACAAGTTCCAACTACTACTGCTGCACAAACAACACCCACAACAGCACCAACTACACCAGCACTGCCACCAACTACAGCAGCTGCAACAACAACAGCGGCTCCACCTACTGCATCACCTTCACCCACGACAACCAAACAAATTCCAACTACAACAATGGCTGCACCAACAACCACAGCAGCACCAACTACTCCATCACCGCCACCAACTACAGAGGCTGCAACCACAACAACAGCAGTACCAATTACTACAACACCTGCGCCCACGACAACCACACAAGTTCCGATTACTATAACAGCTGTCCCAACAACAACCACTGCAGCAACAACTACTCCACCACATCCACCAAGTACAGAGGCTGCAACCACAACAACAGTAACACCAACTACTACAACACCTGCACGTACGACAAACACACAAGTTCCAACTACTACTGCTGCACAAACAACACCCACAACAGCACCAACTACACCAGCACTGCCACCAACTACAGCAGCTGCAACAACAACAGCTGCTCCACCTACTGCATCACCTTCACCCACGACAACCAAACAAATTCCAACTACAACAATGGCTGCACCAACAACCACAGCAGCACCTACTACTCCATCACCGCCACCAACTACAGAGGCTGCAACCACAACAGCAGCTCCACCTACTGCACCACCTTCACCCACCACAACCACACAAATTCCAACTACAACAACGGCTGCACCAACAACCACAGCAGCACCAACTACTCCATCACCAGCCCCGACAACAGCAGCTGCAACCACAACAGTAGCTCCAACTACTACAACACCTGCACGTACGACAAACACGCAAGTTCCAACAACTACTACTGCACAAACAACACCCACAACAGCACCAACTACACCAGCACTGCCACCAACTACAGCAGCTCCAACTACTTCACAACCTTCACGCATGACAACCACACCACTTACAACTATGACAACGGCTGCACCAACAACCACAGCAGCACCAACTACTCCATCACCGCCACAAACTACAAAGGCTGCAACCACAACAACAGCAGTACCAATTACTACAACACCTGCGCCCACGACAACCACACAAGTTCCGATTACTATAACAGCTGTCCCAACAACAACCACTGCAGCAACAACTACTCCACCACATCCACCAAGTACAGAGGCTGCAACCACAACAACAGTAACACCAACTACTACAACACCTGCACGTACGACAACCACACAAATTCCAACTACAACAACGGCTGCACCAACATCCACAGCAGCACCAACTACAGCAGTACCGCCACCAACTACAGCAGCTTCAACCACAACAACAGCTCCAACTATTGCAACACCTTCTCCCACGACAACCACACAAATTCCGACTACTACAACAGCTGCCTCAACAACAACCACAGTAGCACCAACTACTCCACCACATCTATCAAGTACAGAGGCTGCAACCACAACAACAGTGACACCAACTACTACCAAACCTGCACGTACGACAAACACACAAGTTCCAACTACTACTGCTGCACAAACAACATCCACAACAGCACCAACTACACCAGCACTGCCACCAACTACAGCAGCTGCAACCACAACAGCGGCTCCACCTACTGCATCACCTTCACCCACCACAACCACACAAATTCCAACTACAACAATGGCTGCACCAACAACCATAGCAGCACCAACTACTCCATCACCGCCACCAACTACAGAGGCTGCAACCACAACAACAGCAGTACCAATTACTACAACACCTGCGCCCACGACAACCACACAAATTCCGATTACTATAACAGCTGTCCCAATAACAACCACAGCAGCACCAACTACTCCATCACCAGCCCCGACTACAGCAGCTGCAACCACAACAGTAGCTCCAACTACTACAACACCTGCACGTACGACAAACACGCAAGTTACAACAACTACTACTGCACAAACAACACCCACAACAGCACCAACTACACCAGCACTGCCACCAACTACAGCAGCTGCAACCACAACAGCGGCTCCACCTACTGCACCACCTTCAGCCACCACAACCACACAAATTCCAACTACATCAACAGCTGCACCAACAACCACAGCAGCACCAACTACTCCATCACCAACCCCGACTACAGAGGCTGCAACCACAACAACAGCAGTACCAATTACTACAACACCTGCGCCCACAACAACCACACAAATTCCGATTACTATAACAGTTGTCCCAGTAACATCCACGGCAGCAACAACTACTCCACCACATCCACCAAGTACAGAGGCTGCAACCACAACAACAGTAACACCAACTACTACAACACCTGTACGTACGACAAACACACAAGTTCCAACTACTACTGCTGCACAAACAACATCCACAACAGCACCAACTACACCAGCACTGCCACCAACTACACCAGCTGCAACCACAACAGCAGCTCCACCTACTGCACCACCTTCACCCACCACAACCACACAAATTCCAACTAAAACAACGGCTGCACCAACAACCACAGCAGCACCAACTACTCCATCACCAACTCCGACTACAGCAGCTGCAACCACAACAGCAGCTCCAACTATTGCAACACCTGCGCCCACAACAACCACACAAATTCCGACTACTACAACAGCTGCCCCAACAACAACCCCATTAGCACCAAATACCCCACCACATCCACCAAGTACAGAGGCTGCAACCACAACAACAGTAACACCAACTACTACAATACCTGGACGTACGACAAACACACAAGATCCAACTACTACTGCTGCACAAACAACACCCACAACAGCACCAACTACATCAGCACTGCCACCAACTACAGCAGCTGCAACCGAAACAACGGCTCCAACTACTGCACCACTTTCAACCACCACAACCACACAAATTCCAACTACAACAATGGCTGCACCAACAACCACAGCAGCACCAACTACAGCAGTACCGCCACCAACTACAGCAGCTTCAACCACAACAGCAGCACCAACTATTGCAACACCTGCTCCCACGACAACCACACAAATTCCGACTACTACAACAGCTGCCCCAACAACAACCACAGTAGCACCAACTACTCCACCACATCTATCAAGTACAGAGGCTGCAACCACAACAACAGTAACACCAACTACAACCACACCTGCACGTATGACAAACACACAAGTTCCAACCACTACTGCTGCACAAACAACATCCACAACAGCACCAACTACACCAGCACTGCCACCAACTACAGCAGCTGCAACCACAACAGAAGCTCCAACGACTGCACCACCTTCACCCACCAAAACCACACAAATTCCAACTACAACAATGGCTACACCAACAACCACAGCAGCACCAACTACTCCATCACCGCCACCAACTACAGAGGCTGCAACCACAACAACAGCAGTACCAATTACTACAACACCTGCGCCCACGGCAACCACACAAATTCCGATTACTATAACAGCTGTCCCAATAACTTCCACGGCAGCAACAACTACTCCACCAAATCCACCAAGTACAGAGGCTGCAACGACAACAACAGTAACACCAACTACTACAACACCTGCACGTACGATAAACACACAAGTTCCAACTACTACTGCTGCACAAACAACATCCACAACAGCACCAACTACAGCAGCACTGCCACCAACTACAGCAGCTGCACCGACAACAGCAGCTCCACCTACTGCACCACCTGCACCCACAACAACCACACAAATTCCAACTACTACAACAGCTGCCCCAACAACAACCACATTAGCACCAACTACTCCACCACATCCACCAAGTACAGAGGCTGCAACCACAACAACAGTAACACCAACTACTACAACACCTGGACGTACGACAAACACACAAGATCCAACTACTCCTGCTGCACAAACAACACCCACAACAGCACCAACTACATCAGCACTGCCACCAACTACAGCAGCTGCAACCACAACAGCGGCTGCACCAACTACTCCATCACCAACCCCGACAACAGCAGCTGCAACCACAACAGCGGATCCACCTACTGCACCACCTTCACCCACCACAATCACACAAATTCCAACTACAACAACAGCTGCACCAACAACCACAGCAGCACCAACTACTCCATCACCGCCACCAACTACAGAGGTTGCAACTACAACAACAGCAGCACCAACTACTCCATCACAAACCCCGACTACAGCAGCTGCAACCACAACAGTAGCTCCAACTACTACAACACCTGCACGTACGACAAACACGCAAGTTCCAACAACTACTACTGCACAAACAACACCCACAACAGCACGAACTACACCAGCATTGCCACCAACTACAGCAGCTCCAACTACTTCACAACCTTCACGCATGACAACCACACCAATTACAACTATGCCAACGGCTGCACCAACACCCACAACAGCACAAACTACATCAGCACTGCCACCAACTACAGCAGCTGCAACCACAACAGCAGCTCCACCTATTGCACCACCTTCACCCACGACAACCACCCAAATTCCAACTACAACAACAGCTGCACCAACTACTCCATCACCAACCCCGACAACAGCAACTGCAACCACAACAGCGGCTCCACCTACTGCACCACCTTCACCCACCACAATCACACAAATTCCAACTACAACAACAGCTGCACCAACAACCACAGCAGCACCAACTACTCCATCACCAACACCGACTACAGCAGCTGCAACCACAACAGCAGCTCCAACTATTGCAACACCTGCACCCACGACAACCACACAAATTCCGACTACTACAACAGCTGCTCCAACAACAACCACATTAGCATCAAATACTCCACCACATCCACCAAGTACAGAGGCTGCAACCACAACAACAGTAACACCAACTACTACAACACCTGGACGTATGACAAACACACAAGTTCCAACTACTAGTGCTGCACAAACAACATCCACAACAGCACCAACTACACCAGCACCACCACCAACTACAGCAGCTTCAACCACAACAGCAGCTCCAACTATTGCAACACCTGCGCCCGCGACAACCACACAAATTCCGACTTCTACAGCACCTGCCCCAACAACAACCACAGTAGCACCAACTACTCCACCACATCTATCAAGTACAGAGGCTGCAACCACAACAACAGTAACACCAACTAATACCACACCTGCACGTACGACAAACACACAAGTTCCAACTACTACTGCTGCACAAACAACATCCACAACAGCACCAACTACACCAGCACTGCCACCATCTACAGCAGTTGCAACCACAACAGCGGCTCCACCTACTGCACCACCTTCACCCACCACAACCACACAAATTCCAACTACATCAACAGCTGCATCAGCAACCACAGCAGCACCAACTTCTCCATCACCAACCCCGACTACAGCAGCTGCAACCACAACAGCGACTCCACCACTTTCAACCACCACAACCACACAAATTCCAACTACAACAATGGCTGCACCAACAACCACAGCAGCACCAACTACTCCATCACAAACCCCGACTACAGCAGCTGCAACCACAACAGTAGCTCCAACTACTACAACACCTGCACGTACGACAAACACGCAAGTTCCAACAACTACTACTGCACAAACAACACCCACAACAGCACCAACTACACCAGCACTGCCACCAACTACAGCAGCTCCAACTACTTCACAACCTTCACGCATGACAACCACACCAATTACAACTATGACAACGGCTGCACCAACACCCACAACAGCACCAACTACATCAGCACTGCCACCAACTACAGCAGCTGCAACCACAACAGCAGCTCCACCTATTGCACCACCTTCACCCACGACAACCACACAAATTCCAACTACAACAACAGCTGCACCAACTACTCCATCACCAACCCCGACAACAGCAGCTGCAACCACAACAGCGGCTCCACCTACTGCGCCACCTTCACCCACCACAATCACACAAATTCCAACTACAACAACAGCTGCACCAACAACCACAGCAGCACCAACTACTCCATCACCGCCACCAACTACAGAGGCTGCAACCACAACAACAGCAGTACCAATTACTACAACACCTGCGCCCACGACAACCACACAAATTCCGATTACTATAACAGTTGTCCCAATAACATCCACGGCAGCAACAACTACTCCACCACATCCACCAAGTACAGAGGCTGCAACCACAACAACAGTAACACCAACTACTACAACACCTGGACGTACGACAAACACACAAGTTCCAACTACTACTGCTGCACAAACAACATCCACAACAGCACCAACTACACCAGCACTGCCACCAACTACAGCAGCTGCAACCACAACAGCAGCTCCACCTACTGCACCACCTTCACCCACCACAACCACACAAATTCCAACTACAACAACGGCTGCACCAACAACCACAGCAGCACCAACTACTCCATCACCAACCCCGACTACAGCAGCTGCAACCACAACAGCAGCTCCAACTATTGCAACACCTGCGCCCACAACAACCACACAAATTCCGACTACTACAACAGCTGCCCCAACAACAACCACATTAGCACCAAATACTCCACCACATCCACCAAGTACAGAGGCTGCAACCACAACAACAGTAACACCAACTACTACAACACCTGGACGTACGACAAACACACAAGTTCCAACTACTACTGCTGCACAAACAACATCCACAACAGCACCAACTACAGCAGCACCACCACCAACTACAGCAGCTTCAACCACAACAGCAGCTCCAACTATTGCAACACCTGCGCCCGCGACAACCACACAAATTCCGACTTCTACAGCACCTGCCCCAACAACAACCACAGTAGCACCAACTACTCCACCACATCTATCAAGTACAGAGGCTGCAACCACAACAACAGTAACACCAACTAATACCACACCTGCACGTACGACAAACACACAAGTTCCAACTACTACTGCTGCACAAACAACATCCACAACAGCACCAACTACACCAGCACTGCCACCATCTACAGCAGTTGCAACCACAACAGCGGCTCCACCTACTGCACCACCTTCACCCACCACAACCACACAAATTCCAACTACATCAACAGCTGCATCAGCAACCACAGCAGCACCAACTTCTCCATCACCAACCCCGACTACAGCAGCTGCAACCACAACAGCGACTCCACCTATTGCACCACTTTCAACCACCACAACCACACAAATTCCAACTACAACAATGGCTGCACCAACAACCACAGCAGCACCAACTACTCCATCACAAACCCCGACTACAGCAGCTGCAACCACAACAGTAGCTCCAACTACTACAACACCTGCACGTACGACAAACACGCAAGTTCCAACAACTACTACTGCACAAACAACACCCACAACAGCACCAACTACACCAGCACTGCCACCAACTACAGCAGCTCCAACTACTTCACAACCTTCACGCATGACAACCACACCAATTACAACTATGACAACGGCTGCACCAACACCCACAACAGCACCAACTACATCAGCACTGCCACCAACTACAGCAGCTGCAACCACAACAGCAGCTCCACCTATTGCACCACCTTCACCCACGACAACCACACAAATTCCAACTACAACAACAGCTGCACCAACTACTCCATCACCAACCCCGACAACAGCAGCTGCAACCACAACAGCGGCTCCACCTACTGCGCCACCTTCACCCACCACAATCACACAAATTCCAACTACAACAACAGCTGCACCAACAACCACAGCAGCACCAACTACTCCATCACCGCCACCAACTACAGAGGCTGCAACCACAACAACAGCAGTACCAATTACTACAACACCTGCGCCCACGACAACCACACAAATTCCGATTACTATAACAGTTGTCCCAATAACATCCACGGCAGCAACAACTACTCCACCACATCCACCAAGTACAGAGGCTGCAACCACAACAACAGTAACACCAACTACTACAACACCTGCACGTACGACAAACACACAAGTTCCAACTACTACTGCTGCACAAACAACATCCACAACAGCACCAACTACACCAGCACTGCCACCAACTACAGCAGCTGCAACCACAACAGCAGCTCCACCTACTGCACCACCATCACCCACCACAACCACACAAATTCCAACTACAACAATGGCTGCACCAACAACCACAGCAGCACCAACTACAGCAGTACCGCCACCAACTACAGCAGCTTCAACCACAACAGCAGCTCAAACTATTGCAACACCTGCTCCCACGACAACCACACAAATTCCGACTACTACAACAGCTGCCCCAACAACAACCACAGTAGCACCAACTACTCCACCACATCTATCAAGTACAGAGGCTGCAACC
Organism: Lampris incognitus; assembly: GCF_029633865.1. NCBI lineage: Eukaryota > Metazoa > Chordata > Actinopteri > Lampriformes > Lampridae > Lampris > Lampris incognitus. Next base: position 32,527,141 of record NC_079215.1, read on the forward strand.
ACAACAACAGTAACACCAACTACTACCACCCCTGCACGTACGACAAACGCACAAGTTACAACTACTACTGCTGCACAAACAACATCCACAACAGCACCAACTACACCAGCACTGCCACCAACTACAGCAGCTGCAACCACAACAGCGGCTCCACCTACTACACCACCTTCACCCACCGCAACCACACAAATTCCAACTACATCAACAGCTTTACCAACAACCACAGCAGCACCAACTACTCCATCACCAACCCCGACTACAGCAGCTGCAACCACAACAGCGGCTCCACCTACTGCACCACCTTCACCCACCACAACCACACAAATTCCAACTACAACAATGGCTGCACCAACAACCACAGCAGCACCAACTACAGCAGTACCGCCACCAACTACAGCAGCTGTACCCACAACAGCAGCTCCAACTATTGCAACACCTGCACCCACGACAACCACACAAATTCCGACTACTACAACAGCTCCCCCAACAACAACCACATTAGCATCAAATACTCCACCACATCCACCAAGTACAGAGGCTGCAACAACAGCAACAGTAACACCAACTACTACAACACTTGGACGTACGACAAACACACAAGTTCCAACTACTACTGCTGCACAAACAACATCCACAACAGCACCAACTACAGCAGCACCGCCACCAACTACAGCAGCTTCAACCACAATAGCAGCTCCAACTATTGCAACACCTGCGCCGATGACAACCACACAAATTCCGACTACTACAGCACCTGGCCCAACAACAGCCACAGTAGCACCAACTACTCCACCACATCTATCAAGTACAGAGGCTGCAACCACAACAACAGTAACACCAATTACTACCACACCTGCACGTACGACAAACACACAAGTTCCAACTACTACTGGTGCACAAACAACATCCACAACAGCACCAACTACACCAGCACTGCCACCAACTACAGCAGCTGCAACCACAACAGTGGCTCCACCTACTGCACCACCTTCACCCACCACAACCACACAAATTCCAACTACATCAACAGCTGCACCAACACCCACAACAGCACCAACTACATCAGCACTGCCACCAACTACAGCAGCTGCAACCACAACAGCAGCTCCAACTATTGCAACACCTGCGCCCACGACAACCACACAAATTCCGACTACTACAACAGCTGCCCCAACAACAACCACAGTAGCACCAACTACTCCACCACATCTATCAAGTACAGAGGCTGCAACCACAACAACAGTAACACCTAGTACTACCACACCTGCACGTACGACAAACACACAAGTTCCAACTACTACTGCTGCACAAACAACATCCACGACAGCACCAACTACACCAGCACTGCCACCAACTACAGCAGCTGCAACCACAACAGCGGCTCCACCTACTGCACCACCTTCACCCACCACAACCACACAAATTCCAACTACAACAATGGCTGCACCAACAACCACAGCAGCACCAACTACAGCAGTACCGCCACCAACTACAGCAGCTGGAACCACAACAGTAGCTCCAACTACTACAACACGTGCACGTACGACAAATACGCAAGTTCCAACAACTACTACTGCACAAACAACACCCACAACAGCACCAACTACACCAGCACTGCCACCAACTACAGCAGCTCCAACTACTTCACAACCTTCACGCATGACAACCACACCAATTACAACTACAACAATGGCTGCACCAAAAACCACAGCAGCACCAACTACATCAGCACTGCCACCAACTACAGCAGCTGCAACCACAACAGCAGCTCCAACTATTGCAACACCTGCGCCCACCACAACCACACAAATTCCAACTACAACAATGGCTGCACCAACAACCACAGCAGCACCAACTACTCCATCACCAACCCCGACTACAGAGGCTGCAACCACAACAACAGCAGTACCAATTACTACAACACCTGCGCCCACGACAACCACACAAATTCCGATTACTATAACGGTTGTCCCAATAACATCCACGGCAGCAACAACTACTCCACCACATCCAACAAGTACAGAGGCTGCAACCACAACAACAGTAACACCAACTACTACACCACCTGCACGTACAACAAACACACAAGTTCTAACTACTACTGCTGCACAAACAACATCCACAACAGCACCAACTACACCAGCACTGCCACCAACTACAGCAGCTGCAACCACAACAGCAGCTCCACCTACTGCACCACCTTCACCCACCACAACCACACAAATTCCAACTACAACAACGGCTGCACCAACAACCACAGCAGCACCAACTACTCCATCACCAACCCCGACTACAGCAGCTGCAACCACAACAGTAGCTCCAACTATTGCAACACCTGCGCCCACAACAACCACACAAATTCCGACTACTACAACAGCTGCCCCAACAACAACCACATTAGCACCAAATACTCCACCACATCCACCAAGTACAGAGGCTGCAACCACAACAACAGTAACACCAACTACTACAACACCTGGACGTACGACAAACACACAAGATCCAACTACTACTGCTGCACAAACAACACCCACAACAGCACCAACTACATCAGCACTGCCACCAACTACAGCAGCTGCAACCACAACAGCGGCTCCAACTACTGCACCACTTTCAACCACCACAACCACACAAATTCCAACTACAACAATGGCTGCACCAACAACCACAGCAGCACCAACTACTCCATCACCAGCCCCGACTACAGCAGCTGCAACCACAACAGTAGCTCCAACTACTACAACACGTGCACGTACGACAAACACGCAAGTTCCAACAACTAGTACTGCACAAACAACACCCACAACAGCACCAACTACACCAGCACTGCCACCAACTACAGCAGCTCCAACTACTTCACAACCTTCACGCATGACAACCACACCAATTACAACTACGACAACGGCTGCACCAACACCCACAACAGCACCAACTACATCAGCACTGCCACCAACTACAGCAGCTGCAACCACAACAGCAGCTCCAACTATTGCAACACCTTCACCCACCACAACCACACAAATTCCAACTACAACAATGGCTGCACCAAAAACCACAGCAGCACCAACTACTCCATCACCAACCCCGACTACAGCAGCTGCAACCACAACAGCGACTCCACCTATTGCACCACCTTCACCCACCACAACCACACAAATTCCAACTACAACAATGGCTGCACCAAAAACCACAGCAGCACCAACTACAGCAGTACCGCCACCAACTACAGCAGCTTCAACCACAACAGCAGCTCAAACTATTGCAACACCTTCTCCCACGACAACCACACAAATTCCGACTACTACAACAGCTGCCCCAACAACAACCACAGTAGCACCCACTACTCCACCACATCTATCAAGTACAGAGGCTGCAACCACAACAACAGTAACAGCAACTACTACCACACCTGCATGTACGACAAACGCACAAGTTCCAACTACTACTGCTGCACAAACAACATCCACAACAGCACCAACTACACCAGCACTGCCACCAACTACAGCAGCTGCAACCACAATAGCGGCTCCACCTACTGCACCACCTTCACCCACCACAACCACACAAATTCCAACTACATCAACAGCTTTACCAACAACCACAGCAGCACCAACTACTCCATCACCAACCCCGACTACAGCAGCTGCAACCACAACAGCGGCTCCACCTACTGCACCACCTTCACCCACCACAATCACACAAATTCCAACTACAACAACAGCTGCACCAACAACCACAGCAGCACCAACTACTCCATCACCGCCACCAACTACAGAGGTTGCAACTACAACAACAGCAGCACCAACTACTCCATCACAAACCCCGACTACAGCAGCTGCAACCACAACAGTAGCTCCAACTACTACAACACCTGCACGTACGACAAACACGCAAGTTCCAACAACTACTACTGCACAAACAACACCCACAACAGCACGAACTACACCAGCATTGCCACCAACTACAGCAGCTCCAACTACTTCACAACCTTCACGCATGACAACCACACCAATTACAACTATGCCAACGGCTGCACCAACACCCACAACAGCACAAACTACATCAGCACTGCCACCAACTACAGCAGCTGCAACCACAACAGCAGCTCCACCTATTGCACCACCTTCACCCACGACAACCACCCAAATTCCAACTACAACAACAGCTGCACCAACTACTCCATCACCAACCCCGACAACAGCAACTGCAACCACAACAGCGGCTCCACCTACTGCACCACCTTCACCCACCACAATCACACAAATTCCAACTACAACAACAGCTGCACCAACAACCACAGCAGCACCAACTACTCCATCACCAACACCGACTACAGCAGCTGCAACCACAACAGCAGCTCCAACTATTGCAACACCTGCACCCACGACAACCACACAAATTCCGACTACTACAACAGCTGCTCCAACAACAACCACATTAGCATCAAATACTCCACCACATCCACCAAGTACAGAGGCTGCAACCACAACAACAGTAACACCAACTACTACAACACCTGGACGTATGACAAACACACAAGTTCCAACTACTAGTGCTGCACAAACAACATCCACAACAGCACCAACTACACCAGCACCACCACCAACTACAGCAGCTTCAACCACAACAGCAGCTCCAACTATTGCAACACCTGCGCCCGCGACAACCACACAAATTCCGACTTCTACAGCACCTGCCCCAACAACAACCACAGTAGCACCAACTACTCCACCACATCTATCAAGTACAGAGGCTGCAACCACAACAACAGTAACACCAACTAATACCACACCTGCACGTACGACAAACACACAAGTTCCAACTACTACTGCTGCACAAACAACATCCACAACAGCACCAACTACACCAGCACTGCCACCATCTACAGCAGTTGCAACCACAACAGCGGCTCCACCTACTGCACCACCTTCACCCACCACAACCACACAAATTCCAACTACATCAACAGCTGCATCAGCAACCACAGCAGCACCAACTTCTCCATCACCAACCCCGACTACAGCAGCTGCAACCACAACAGCGACTCCACCACTTTCAACCACCACAACCACACAAATTCCAACTACAACAATGGCTGCACCAACAACCACAGCAGCACCAACTACTCCATCACAAACCCCGACTACAGCAGCTGCAACCACAACAGTAGCTCCAACTACTACAACACCTGCACGTACGACAAACACGCAAGTTCCAACAACTACTACTGCACAAACAACACCCACAACAGCACCAACTACACCAGCACTGCCACCAACTACAGCAGCTCCAACTACTTCACAACCTTCACGCATGACAACCACACCAATTACAACTATGACAACGGCTGCACCAACACCCACAACAGCACCAACTACATCAGCACTGCCACCAACTACAGCAGCTGCAACCACAACAGCAGCTCCACCTATTGCACCACCTTCACCCACGACAACCACACAAATTCCAACTACAACAACAGCTGCACCAACTACTCCATCACCAACCCCGACAACAGCAGCTGCAACCACAACAGCGGCTCCACCTACTGCGCCACCTTCACCCACCACAATCACACAAATTCCAACTACAACAACAGCTGCACCAACAACCACAGCAGCACCAACTACTCCATCACCGCCACCAACTACAGAGGCTGCAACCACAACAACAGCAGTACCAATTACTACAACACCTGCGCCCACGACAACCACACAAATTCCGATTACTATAACAGTTGTCCCAATAACATCCACGGCAGCAACAACTACTCCACCACATCCACCAAGTACAGAGGCTGCAACCACAACAACAGTAACACCAACTACTACAACACCTGGACGTACGACAAACACACAAGTTCCAACTACTACTGCTGCACAAACAACATCCACAACAGCACCAACTACACCAGCACTGCCACCAACTACAGCAGCTGCAACCACAACAGCAGCTCCACCTACTGCACCACCTTCACCCACCACAACCACACAAATTCCAACTACAACAACGGCTGCACCAACAACCACAGCAGCACCAACTACTCCATCACCAACCCCGACTACAGCAGCTGCAACCACAACAGCAGCTCCAACTATTGCAACACCTGCGCCCACAACAACCACACAAATTCCGACTACTACAACAGCTGCCCCAACAACAACCACATTAGCACCAAATACTCCACCACATCCACCAAGTACAGAGGCTGCAACCACAACAACAGTAACACCAACTACTACAACACCTGGACGTACGACAAACACACAAGTTCCAACTACTACTGCTGCACAAACAACATCCACAACAGCACCAACTACAGCAGCACCACCACCAACTACAGCAGCTTCAACCACAACAGCAGCTCCAACTATTGCAACACCTGCGCCCGCGACAACCACACAAATTCCGACTTCTACAGCACCTGCCCCAACAACAACCACAGTAGCACCAACTACTCCACCACATCTATCAAGTACAGAGGCTGCAACCACAACAACAGTAACACCAACTAATACCACACCTGCACGTACGACAAACACACAAGTTCCAACTACTACTGCTGCACAAACAACATCCACAACAGCACCAACTACACCAGCACTGCCACCATCTACAGCAGTTGCAACCACAACAGCGGCTCCACCTACTGCACCACCTTCACCCACCACAACCACACAAATTCCAACTACATCAACAGCTGCATCAGCAACCACAGCAGCACCAACTTCTCCATCACCAACCCCGACTACAGCAGCTGCAACCACAACAGCGACTCCACCTATTGCACCACTTTCAACCACCACAACCACACAAATTCCAACTACAACAATGGCTGCACCAACAACCACAGCAGCACCAACTACTCCATCACAAACCCCGACTACAGCAGCTGCAACCACAACAGTAGCTCCAACTACTACAACACCTGCACGTACGACAAACACGCAAGTTCCAACAACTACTACTGCACAAACAACACCCACAACAGCACCAACTACACCAGCACTGCCACCAACTACAGCAGCTCCAACTACTTCACAACCTTCACGCATGACAACCACACCAATTACAACTATGACAACGGCTGCACCAACACCCACAACAGCACCAACTACATCAGCACTGCCACCAACTACAGCAGCTGCAACCACAACAGCAGCTCCACCTATTGCACCACCTTCACCCACGACAACCACACAAATTCCAACTACAACAACAGCTGCACCAACTACTCCATCACCAACCCCGACAACAGCAGCTGCAACCACAACAGCGGCTCCACCTACTGCGCCACCTTCACCCACCACAATCACACAAATTCCAACTACAACAACAGCTGCACCAACAACCACAGCAGCACCAACTACTCCATCACCGCCACCAACTACAGAGGCTGCAACCACAACAACAGCAGTACCAATTACTACAACACCTGCGCCCACGACAACCACACAAATTCCGATTACTATAACAGTTGTCCCAATAACATCCACGGCAGCAACAACTACTCCACCACATCCACCAAGTACAGAGGCTGCAACCACAACAACAGTAACACCAACTACTACAACACCTGCACGTACGACAAACACACAAGTTCCAACTACTACTGCTGCACAAACAACATCCACAACAGCACCAACTACACCAGCACTGCCACCAACTACAGCAGCTGCAACCACAACAGCAGCTCCACCTACTGCACCACCATCACCCACCACAACCACACAAATTCCAACTACAACAATGGCTGCACCAACAACCACAGCAGCACCAACTACAGCAGTACCGCCACCAACTACAGCAGCTTCAACCACAACAGCAGCTCAAACTATTGCAACACCTGCTCCCACGACAACCACACAAATTCCGACTACTACAACAGCTGCCCCAACAACAACCACAGTAGCACCAACTACTCCACCACATCTATCAAGTACAGAGGCTGCAACCACAACAACAGTAACACCAACTACTACCACCCCTGCACGTACGACAAACGCACAAGTTACAACTACTACTGCTGCACAAACAACATCCACAACAGCACCAACTACACCAGCACTGCCACCAACTACAGCAGCTGCAACCACAACAGCGGCTCCACCTACTACACCACCTTCACCCACCGCAACCACACAAATTCCAACTACATCAACAGCTTTACCAACAACCACAGCAGCACCAACTACTCCATCACCAACCCCGACTACAGCAGCTGCAACCACAACAGCGGCTCCACCTACTGCACCACCTTCACCCACCACAACCACACAAATTCCAACTACAACAATGGCTGCACCAACAACCACAGCAGCACCAACTACAGCAGTACCGCCACCAACTACAGCAGCTGTACCCACAACAGCAGCTCCAACTATTGCAACACCTGCACCCACGACAACCACACAAATTCCGACTACTACAACAGCTCCCCCAACAACAACCACATTAGCATCAAATACTCCACCACATCCACCAAGTACAGAGGCTGCAACAACAGCAACAGTAACACCAACTACTACAACACTTGGACGTACGACAAACACACAAGTTCCAACTACTACTGCTGCACAAACAACATCCACAACAGCACCAACTACAGCAGCACCGCCACCAACTACAGCAGCTTCAACCACAATAGCAGCTCCAACTATTGCAACACCTGCGCCGATGACAACCACACAAATTCCGACTACTACAGCACCTGGCCCAACAACAGCCACAGTAGCACCAACTACTCCACCACATCTATCAAGTACAGAGGCTGCAACCACAACAACAGTAACACCAATTACTACCACACCTGCACGTACGACAAACACACAAGTTCCAACTACTACTGGTGCACAAACAACATCCACAACAGCACCAACTACACCAGCACTGCCACCAACTACAGCAGCTGCAACCACAACAGTGGCTCCACCTACTGCACCACCTTCACCCACCACAACCACACAAATTCCAACTACATCAACAGCTGCACCAACACCCACAACAGCACCAACTACATCAGCACTGCCACCAACTACAGCAGCTGCAACCACAACAGCAGCTCCAACTATTGCAACACCTGCGCCCACGACAACCACACAAATTCCGACTACTACAACAGCTGCCCCAACAACAACCACAGTAGCACCAACTACTCCACCACATCTATCAAGTACAGAGGCTGCAACCACAACAACAGTAACACCTAGTACTACCACACCTGCACGTACGACAAACACACAAGTTCCAACTACTACTGCTGCACAAACAACATCCACGACAGCACCAACTACACCAGCACTGCCACCAACTACAGCAGCTGCAACCACAACAGCGGCTCCACCTACTGCACCACCTTCACCCACCACAACCACACAAATTCCAACTACAACAATGGCTGCACCAACAACCACAGCAGCACCAACTACAGCAGTACCGCCACCAACTACAGCAGCTGGAACCACAACAGTAGCTCCAACTACTACAACACGTGCACGTACGACAAATACGCAAGTTCCAACAACTACTACTGCACAAACAACACCCACAACAGCACCAACTACACCAGCACTGCCACCAACTACAGCAGCTCCAACTACTTCACAACCTTCACGCATGACAACCACACCAATTACAACTACAACAATGGCTGCACCAAAAACCACAGCAGCACCAACTACATCAGCACTGCCACCAACTACAGCAGCTGCAACCACAACAGCAGCTCCAACTATTGCAACACCTGCGCCCACCACAACCACACAAATTCCAACTACAACAATGGCTGCACCAACAACCACAGCAGCACCAACTACTCCATCACCAACCCCGACTACAGAGGCTGCAACCACAACAACAGCAGTACCAATTACTACAACACCTGCGCCCACGACAACCACACAAATTCCGATTACTATAACGGTTGTCCCAATAACATCCACGGCAGCAACAACTACTCCACCACATCCAACAAGTACAGAGGCTGCAACCACAACAACAGTAACACCAACTACTACACCACCTGCACGTACAACAAACACACAAGTTCTAACTACTACTGCTGCACAAACAACATCCACAACAGCACCAACTACACCAGCACTGCCACCAACTACAGCAGCTGCAACCACAACAGCAGCTCCACCTACTGCACCACCTTCACCCACCACAACCACACAAATTCCAACTACAACAACGGCTGCACCAACAACCACAGCAGCACCAACTACTCCATCACCAACCCCGACTACAGCAGCTGCAACCACAACAGTAGCTCCAACTATTGCAACACCTGCGCCCACAACAACCACACAAATTCCGACTACTACAACAGCTGCCCCAACAACAACCACATTAGCACCAAATACTCCACCACATCCACCAAGTACAGAGGCTGCAACCACAACAACAGTAACACCAACTACTACAACACCTGGACGTACGACAAACACACAAGATCCAACTACTACTGCTGCACAAACAACACCCACAACAGCACCAACTACATCAGCACTGCCACCAACTACAGCAGCTGCAACCACAACAGCGGCTCCAACTACTGCACCACTTTCAACCACCACAACCACACAAATTCCAACTACAACAATGGCTGCACCAACAACCACAGCAGCACCAACTACTCCATCACCAGCCCCGACTACAGCAGCTGCAACCACAACAGTAGCTCCAACTACTACAACACGTGCACGTACGACAAACACGCAAGTTCCAACAACTAGTACTGCACAAACAACACCCACAACAGCACCAACTACACCAGCACTGCCACCAACTACAGCAGCTCCAACTACTTCACAACCTTCACGCATGACAACCACACCAATTACAACTACGACAACGGCTGCACCAACACCCACAACAGCACCAACTACATCAGCACTGCCACCAACTACAGCAGCTGCAACCACAACAGCAGCTCCAACTATTGCAACACCTTCACCCACCACAACCACACAAATTCCAACTACAACAATGGCTGCACCAAAAACCACAGCAGCACCAACTACTCCATCACCAACCCCGACTACAGCAGCTGCAACCACAACAGCGACTCCACCTATTGCACCACCTTCACCCACCACAACCACACAAATTCCAACTACAACAATGGCTGCACCAAAAACCACAGCAGCACCAACTACAGCAGTACCGCCACCAACTACAGCAGCTTCAACCACAACAGCAGCTCAAACTATTGCAACACCTTCTCCCACGACAACCACACAAATTCCGACTACTACAACAGCTGCCCCAACAACAACCACAGTAGCACCCACTACTCCACCACATCTATCAAGTACAGAGGCTGCAACCACAACAACAGTAACAGCAACTACTACCACACCTGCATGTACGACAAACGCACAAGTTCCAACTACTACTGCTGCACAAACAACATCCACAACAGCACCAACTACACCAGCACTGCCACCAACTACAGCAGCTGCAACCACAATAGCGGCTCCACCTACTGCACCACCTTCACCCACCACAACCACACAAATTCCAACTACATCAACAGCTTTACCAACAACCACAGCAGCACCAACTACTCCATCACCAACCCCGACTACAGCAGCTGCAACCACAACAGCGGCTCCACCTACTGCACCACCTTCACCCAGCACAACCACACAAATTCCAACTACAACAATGGCTGCACCAACAGCCACAGCAGCACCAACTACAGCAGTACCGCCACCAACTACAGCAGCTTCAACCACAACAGCAGCTCAAACTATTGCAACACCTGCTCCCACGACAACCACACAAATTCTGACTACTACAACAGCTGCGTCAACAACAACCACAGTAGCACCAACTACTCCACCACATCTATCAAGTACAGAGGCTGCAACCACAACAACAGTAACACCAACTACTACAACACCTGCACGTACGACAAACACACAAGTTCCAACTACTGGTGCTGCACAAACAACATCCACAACAGCACCAACTACACCAGCACTGCCACCAACTACAGCAGCTGCAACCACAACAGCAGCTCCACCTACTGCACCACCTTCACCCACCACAACCACACAAATTCCAACTACAACAACGGCTGCACCAACAACCACAGCAGCACCAAGTACTCCATCACCAACCCCGACTACAGCAGCTGCAACCACAACAGCAGCTGCAACTATTGCAACACCTGCGCCCACAACAACCACACAAATTCCGACTACTACAACAGCTGCCCCAACAACAACCACATTAGCACCAAATACTCCACCACATCCACCAAGTACAGAGGCTGCAACCACAACAACAGTAACACCAACTACTACAACACGTGGACGTACGACAAACACACAAGATCCAACTACTACTGCTGCACAAACAACACCCACAACAGCACCAACTACATCAGCACTGCCACCAACTACAGCAGCTGCAACAACAACAGGGGCTCCAACTACTGCACCACTTTCAACCACCACAACCACACAAATTCCAACTACAACAATGGCTGCACCAACAACCACAGCAGCACCAACTACTCCATCACCAACCCCGACTACAGCAGCTGCAACCACAACAGCAGCTGCAACTATTGCAACACCTGGGCCCACAACAACCACACAAATTCCGACTACTACAACAGCTGCCCCAACAACAACCACATTAGCACCAAATACTCCACCACATCCACCAAGTACAGCAGCTGCAACCACAACAGTAGCTCCAACTACTACAACACGTGCACGTACGACAAATACGCAAGTTCCAACAACTACTACTGCACAAACAACACCCACAACAGCACCAACTACACCAGCACTGCCACCAACTACAGCAGCTCCAACTACTTCACAACCTTCACGCATGACAACCACACCAATTAAAACTACGACAACGGCTGCACCAACACCCACAACAGCACCAACTACATCAGCACTGCCACCAACTACAGCAGTTGCAACCACAACAGCAGCTCCAACTATTGCAACACCTGCGCCCACGACAACCACACAAATTCCGACTACTACAACAGGTGCCCCAACAACAACCACAGTAGCACCAACTACTCCACCACATCTATCAAGTACAGAGGCTGCAACCACAACAACAGTAACACCAAGTACTACCACACCTTCACGTACGACAAACACACAAGTTCCAACTACTACTGCTGCACAAACAACATCCACAACAGCACCAACTACACCAGCACTGCCACCAACTACAGCAGCTGCAACCACAACAGCAGCTCCACCTACTGCACCACCTTCACCCACCACAACCACACAAATTCCAACTACATCAACAGCTGCACCGACAACCACAGCAGCACCAACTACTCCATCACCAACCCCGACTACAGCAGCTGCAACCACAACAGCGACTCCACCTATTGCACCACCTTCACCCACCACAACCACACAAATTCCAACTACAACAATGGCTGCACCAAAAACCACAGCAGCACCAACTACAGCAGTACCGCCACCAACTACAGCAGCTTCAACCACAACAGCAGCTCAAACTATTGCAACACCTGCTCCCACGACAACCAAACAAATTCCGACTACTACAACAGCTGCGTCAACAACAACCACAGTAGCACCCACTACTCCACCACGTCCACCAAGTACAGAGACTGCAACCACAACAGCAGCTCCACCTACTGCACCACCTTCACCCACCACAACCACACAAATTCCAACTACATCAACAGCTTTACCAACAACCACAGCAGCACCAACTACTCCATCACCAACCCCGACTACAGCAGATGCAACCACAACAGCAGCTGCAACTATCGCAACACCTGCGCCCACAACAACCACACAAATTCCGACTACTACAACAGCTGCCCCAACAACAACCACATTAGCACCAAATACTCCACCACATCCACCAAGTACAGAGGCTGCAACCACAACAACAGTAACACCAACTACTAAAACACCTGGACGTACGAGAAACACACAAGATCCAACTACTACTGCTGCACAAACAACACCCACAACAGGACCAACTACATCAGCACTGCCACCAACTACAGCAGCTGCAACAACAACAGCGGCTCCAACTACTGCACCACTTTCAACCACCACAACCACACAAATTCCAACTACAACAATGGCTGCACCAACAACCACAGCAGCACCAACTACTCCATCACCAACCCCGACTACAGCAGCTGCAACCACAACAGCAGCTGCAACTATTGCAACACCTGCGCCCACAACAACCACACAAATTCCGACTACTACAACAGCTGCCCCAACAACAACCACATTAGCACCAAATACTCCACCACATCCACCAAGTACAGCAGCTGCAACCACATCAGTAGCTCCAACTACTACAACACGTGCACGTACGACAAATACGCAAGTTCCAACAACTACTACTGCACAAACAACACCCACAACAGCACCAACTACACCAGCACATCCACCAACTACAGCAGCTCCAACTACTTCACAACCTTCACGCATGACAACCACACCAATTACAACCACGACAACGGCTGCACCAACACCCACAACAGCACCAACTACAGCAGTACCGCCACCAACTACAGCAGCTCAAACTATTGCAACACCTGCTCCCACGACAACCACACAAATTCCGACTACTACAACAGCTGCGTCAACAACAACCACAGTAGCACCCACTACTCCACCACATCTATCAAGTACAGAGGCTGCAACCACAACAACAGTAACACCAACTACTACCACACCTGCACGTACGACAAACACACAAGTTCCAACTACTACTGCTGCACAAACAACATCCACAACAGCACCAACTACACCAGCACTGCCACCAACTACAGCAGCTGCAACCACAACAGCGGCTCCACCTACTGCACCACCTTCACCCACCACAACCACACAAATTCCAACTACATCAACAGCTTTACCAACAACCACAGCAGCACCAACTACTCCATCACCAACCCCGACTACAGCAGCTGCAACCACAACAGCGGCTTCACCTACTGCACCACCTTCACCCAGCACAACCACACAAATTCCAACTACAACAATGGCTGCACCAACAACCACAGCAGCACCAACTACAGCAGTACCGCCACCAACTACAGCAGCTTCAACCACAAGAGCAGCTCAAACTATTGCAACACCTGCTCCCACGACAACCACACAAATTCTGACTACTACAACAGCTGCGTCAACAACAACCACAGTAGCACCAACTACTCCACCACATCTATCAAGTACAGAGGCTGCGACCACAACAACAGTAACACCAACTACTACAACACCTGCACGTACGACAACCACACAAGATCCAACTACTACTGCTGCACAAACAACACCCACAACAGCACCAACTACATCAGCACTGCCACCAACTACAGCAGCTGCAACCACAACAGCGGCTCCAACTACTGCACCACTTTCAACCACCACAACCACACAAATTCCAACTACAACAATGGCTGCACCAACAACCACAGCAGCACCAACTACTCCATCACAAACCCCGACTACAGCAGCTGCAACCACAACAGCAGCTCCAACTATTGCAACACCTGCGCCCACAACAACCACACAAATTCCGACTACTACAACAGCTGCCCCAACAACAACCACATTAGCACCAAATACTCCACCACATCCACCAAGTACAGAGGCTGCAACCACAACAACAGTAACACCAACTACTACAACACCTGGACGTACGACAAACACACAAGTTCCAACTACTACTGCTGCACAAACAACATCCACAACAGCACCAACTACAGCAGCACCACCACCAACTACAGCAGCTTCAACCACAACAGCAGCTCCAACTATTGCAACACCTGCGCCCGCGACAACCACACAAATTCCGACTTCTACAGCACCTGCCCCAACAACAACCACAGTAGCACCAACTACTCCACCACATCTATCAAGTACAGAGGCTGCAACCACAACAACAGTAACACCAACTAATACCACACCTGCACGTACGACAAACACACAAGTTCCAACTACTACTGCTGCACAAACAACATCCACAACAGCACCAACTACACCAGCACTGCCACCATCTACAGCAGTTGCAACCACAACAGCGGCTCCACCTACTGCACCACCTTCACCCACCACAACCACACAAATTCCAACTACATCAACAGCTGCATCAGCAACCACAGCAGCACCAACTTCTCCATCACCAACCCCGACTACAGCAGCTGCAACCAAAACAGCGACTCCACCTATTGCACCACTTTCAACCACCACAACCACACAAATTCCAACTACAACAATGGCTGCACCAACAACCACAGCAGCACCAACTACTCCATCACAAACCCCGACTACAGCAGCTGCAACCACAACAGTAGCTCCAACTACTACAACACCTGCACGTACGACAAACACGCAAGTTCCAACAACTACTACTGCACAAACAACACCCAGAACAGCACCAACTACACCAGCACTGCCACCAACTACAGCAGCTCCAACTACTTCACAACCTTCACGCATGACAACCACACCAATTACAACTATGACAACGGCTGCACCAACACCCACAACAGCACCAACTACATCAGCACTGCCACCAACTACAGCAGCTGCAACCACAACAGCAGCTCCACCTATTGCACCACCTTCACCCACGACAACCACACAAATTCCAACTACAACAACAGCTGCACCAACTACTCCATCACCAACCCCGACAACAGCAGCTGCAACCACAACAGCGGCTCCACCTACTGCGCCACCTTCACCCGCCACAATCACACAAATTCCAACTACAACAACAGCTGCACCAACAACCACAGCAGCACCAACTACTCCATCACCGCCACCAACTACAGAGGCTGCAACCACAACAACAGCAGTACCAATTACTACAACACCTGCGCCCACGACAACCACACAAATTCCGATTACTATAACAGTTGTCCCAATAACATCCACGGCAGCAACAACTACTCCACCACATCCACCAAGTACAGAGGCTGCAACCACAACAACAGTAACACCAACTACTACAACACCTGCACGTACGACAAACACACAAGTTCCAACTACTACTGCTGCACAAACAACATCCACAACAGCACCAACTACACCAGCACTGCCACCAACTACAGCAGCTGCAACCACAACAGCAGCTCCACCTACTGCACCACCTTCACCCACCACAACCACACAAATTCCAACTACAACAACGGCTGCACCAACAACCACAGCAGCACCAACTACTCCATCACCAACCCCGACTACAGCAGCTGCAACCACAACAGCAGCTCCAACTATTGCAACACCTGCGCCCACAACAACCACACAAATTCCGACTACTACAACAGCTGCCCCAACAACAACCACATTAGCACCAAATACTCCACCACATCCACCAAGTACAGAGGCTGCAACCACAACAACAGTAACACCAACTACTACAACACCTGGACGTACGACAAACACACAAGATCCAACTACTACTGCTGCACAAACAACACCCACAACAGCACCAACTACATCAGCACTGCCACCAACTACAGCAGCTGCAACCACAACAGCCGCTCCACCTACTACACCACCTTCACCCACCACAACCACACAAATTCCAACTACATCAACAGCTTTACCAACAACCACAGCAGCACCAACTACTCCATCACCAACCACGACTACAGCAGCTGCAACCACAACAGCGGCTCCACCTACTGCACCACCTTCACCCACCACAACCACACAAATTCCAACTACAACAATGGCTGCACCAACAACCACAGCAGCACCAACTACAGCAGTACCGCCACCAACTACAGCAGCTGCAACCACAACAGCAGCTCCAACTATTGCAACACCTGCACCCACGACAACCACACAAATTCCGACTACTACAACAGCTCCCCCAACAACAACCACATTAGCATCAAATACTCCACCACATCCACCAAGTACAGAGGCTGCAACAACAGCAACAGTAACACCAACTACTACAACACTTGGACGTACGACAAACACACAAGTTCCAACTACTACTGCTGCACAAACAACATCCACAACAGCACCAACTACAGCAGCACCGCCACCAACTACAGCAGCTTCAACCACAATAGCAGCTCCAACTATTGCAACACCTGCGCCCATGACAACCACACAAATTCCGACTACTACAGCACCTGGCCCAACAACAGCCACAGTAGCACCAACTACTCCACCACATCTATCAAGTACAGAGGCTGCAACCACAACAACTGTAACACCAATTACTACCACACCTGCACGTACGACAAACACACAAGTTCCAACTACTACTGGTGCACAAACAACATCCACAACAGCACCAACTACACCAGCACTGCCACCAACTACAGCAGCTGCAACCACAACAGTGGCTCCACCTACTGCACCACCTTCACCCACCACAACCACACAAATTCCAACTACATCAACAGCTGCACCAACACCCACAACAGCACCAACTACATCAGCACTGCCACCAACTACAGCAGCTGCAACCACAACAGCAGCTCCAACTATTGCAACACCTGCGCCCACGACAACAACACAAATTCCGACTACTACAACAGCTGCCCCAACAACAACCACAGTAGCACCAACTACTCCACCACATCTATCAAGTACAGAGGCTGCAACCACAACAACAGTAACACCAAGTACTACCACACCTGCACGTACGACAAACACACAAGTTCCAACTACTACTGCTGCACAAACAACATCCACAACAGCACCAACTACACCAGCACTGCCACCAACTACAGCAGCTGCAACCACAACAGCAGCTCCACCTACTGCACCACCTTCACCCACCACAACCACACAAATTCCAACTACAACAACGGCTGCACCAACAACCACAGCAGCACCAACTACTCCATCACCAACCCCGACTACAGCAGCTGCAACCACAACAGCAGCTCCAACTATTGCAACACCTGCGCCCACAACAACCACACAAATTCCGACTACTACAACAGCTGCCCCAACAACAACCACATTAGCACCAAATACTCCACCACATCCACCAAGTACAGAGGCTGCAACCACAACAACAGTAACACCAACTACTACAACACCTGGACGTACGACAAACACACAAGATCCAACTACTACTGCTGCACAAACAACACCCACAACAGCACCAACTACATCAGCACTGCCACCAACTACAGCAGCTGCAACCACAACAGCGGCTCCAACTACTGCACCACTTTCAACCACCACAACCACACAAATTCCAACTACAACAATGGCTGCACCAACAACCACAGCAGCACCAACTACTCCATCACCAACCCCGACTACAACAGCTGCAACCACAACAGCGACTCCACCTATTGCACCACCTTCACCCACTACAACCACACAAATTCCAACTACAACAATGGCTGCACCAAAAACCACAGCAGCACCAACTACAGCAGTACCGCCACCAACTACAGCAGCTTCAACCACAACAGCAGCTCAAACTATTGCAACACCTGCTCCCACGACAACCACACAAATTCCGACTACTACAACAGCTGCCCCAACAACAACCACAGTAGCACAAACTACTCCACCACATCTATCAAGTAAAGAGGCTGCAACCACAACAACAGTAACACCAACTACTACCACCCCTGCACGTACGACAAACGCACAAGTTACAACTACTACTGCTGCACAAACAACATCCACAACAGCACCAACTACACCAGCACTGCCACCAACTACAGCAGCTGCAACCACAACAGCGGCTCCACCTACTACACCACCTTCACCCACCACAACCACACAAATTCCAACTACATCAACAGCTTTACCAACAACCACAGCAGCACCAACTACTCCATCACCAACACCGACTACAGCAGCTGCAACCACAACAGCGGCTCCACCTACTGCACCACCTTCACCCACCACAACCACACAAATTCCAACTACAACAATGGCTGCACCAACAACCACAGCAGCACCAACTACAGCAGTACCGCCACCAACTACAGCAGCTGCAACCACAACAGCAGCTCCAACTATTGCAACACCTGCACCCACGACAACCACACAAATTCCGACTACTACAACAGCTCCCCCAACAACAACCACATTAGCATCAAATACTCCACCACATCCACCAAGTACAGAGGCTGCAACAACAGCAACAGTAACACCAACTACTACAACACTTGGACGTACGACAAACACACAAGTTCCAACTACTACTGCTGCACAAACAACATCCACAACAGCACCAACTACAGCAGCACCGCCACCAACTACAGCAGCTTCAACCACAATAGCAGCTCCAACTATTGCAACACCTGCGCCCATGACAACCACACAAATTCCGACTACTACAGCACCTGGCCCAACAACAGCCACAGTAGCACCAACTACTCCACCACATCTATCAAGTACAGAGGCTGCAACCACAACAACAGTAACACCAATTACTACCACACCTGCACGTACGACAAACACACAAGTTCCAACTACTACTGGTGCACAAACAACATCCACAACAGCACCAACTACACCAGCACTGCCACCAACTACAGTAGCTGCAACCACAACAGTGGCTCCACCTACTGCACCACCTTCACCCACCACAACCACACAAATTCAAACTACATCAACAGCTGCACCAACACCCACAACAGCACCAACTACATCAGCACTGCCACCAACTACAGCAGCTGCAACCACAACAGCAGCTCCAACTATTGCAACACCTGCGCCCACGACAACCACACAACATCCGACTACTACAACAGCTGCCCCAACAACAACCACAGTAGCACCAACTACTCCACCACATCTATCAAGTACAGAGGCTGCAACCACAACAACAGTAACACCAATTACTACCACACCTGCACGTACGACAAACACACAAGTTCCAACTACTACTGCTGCACAAACAACATCCACAACAGCACCAACTACACCAGCACTGCCACCAACTACAGCAGCTGCAACCACAACAGCGGCTCCACCTACTGCACCACCTTCACCCACCACAACCACACAAATTCCAACTACAACAATGGCTGCACCAACAACCACAGCAGCACCAACTACAGCAGTACCGCCACCAACTACAGCAGCTGGAACCACAACAGTAGCTCCAACTACTACAACACGTGCACGTACGACAAATACGCAAGTTCCAACAACTACTACTGCACAAACAACACCCACAACAGCACCAACTACACCAGCACTGCCACCAACTACAGCAGCTCCAACTACTTCACAACCTTCACGCATGACAACCACACCAATTACAACTACAACAATGGCTGCACCAAAAACCACAGCAGCACCAACTACATCAGCACTGCCACCAACTACAGCAGCTGCAACCACAACAGCAGCTCCAACTATTGCAACACCTGCGCCCACGACAACCACACAAACTCCGACTACTACAACAGCTGCGTCAACAACAACCACAGTAGCACCAACTACTCCACCACATCTATCAAGTACAGAGGCTGCAACCACAACAACAGTAACACCAATTACTACCACACCTGCACGTACGACAAACACACAAGTTCCAACTACTACTGCTGCACAAACAACATCCACAACAGCACGAACTACACCAGCACTGCCACCAACTACAGCAGCTGCAACCACAACAGCGGCTCCACCTATTGCACCACCTTCACCCACCACAACCACACAAATTCCGACTACAAAAACAGCTGCACCAACAACCACAGCTGCACCAACTACTCCATCACCAAACCCGACTACAGCAGCTGCAACCACAACAGCGGCTCCACCCACTGCACCACCTTCACCCACCACAAACACACAAATTCCAACTACAACAATGGCTGCACCAATTACCAGAGCAACACCAACTACTCCATCACTGCCACCAACTACAGAGGCTGCAACCACAACAACAGCAGTACCAATTACTACAACACCTGCGCCCACGACAACCACACAAATTCCGATTACTATAACAATTGTCCCAATAACATCCACGGCAGCAACAACTACTCCACCACATCCACCAAGTACAGAGGCTGCAACCACAACAACAGTAACACCAACTACTACAACACCTGCACGTACGACAAACACACAAGTTCCAACTACTACTGCTGCACAAACAACATCCACAACAGCACCAACTACACCAGCACTGCCACCAACTACAGCAGCTGCAACCACAACAGCAGCTCCACCTACTGCACCACCTTCACCCACCACAACCACACAAATTCCAACTACAACAACGGCTGCACCAACAACCACAGCAGCACCAACTACTCCATCACCAACCACAACTACAGCAGCTGCAACCACAACAGCAGCTCCAACTATTGCAACACCTGCGCCCACAACAACCACACAAATTCCAACTACAACAATGGCTGCACCAACAACCACAGCAGCACAAACTACTCCATCACGAGCCCTGACTACAGCAGCTGCAACCACAACAGTAGCTCCAACTACTACAACACCTGCACGTACGAAAAACACGCAAGTTCCAACAACTACTACTGCACAAACACTCACAACAGCACCAACTACACCAGCACTGCCACCAACTACAGCAGCTCCAACTACTTCACAACCTTCACGCATGACAACCACACCAATTACAACTACGACAACGGCCGCACCAACAACCACAGCAGCACCAACTACTCCATCACCGCCACCAACTACAGAGGCTACAACCACAACAACAGCAGTACCAATTACTACAACACCTGCGCCCACGACAACCACACAAATTCCGATTACTATAACAGCTGTCCCAACAACAACCACTGGAGCAACAACTACTCCACCACATCCACCAAGTACAGAGGCTGCAACCACAACAACAGTAACACCAACTACTACAACACCTGCACGTACGACAAACACACAAGTTCCAACTACTACTGCTGCACAAACAACATCCACAACAGCACCAACTACACCAGCACTGCCACCAACTACAGCAGCTGCAACCACAACAGCGGCTCCACCTACTGCACCACCTTCACCCACCACAGCCACACAAATTCCAACTACAACAACGGCTGCACCAACAACCACAGCAGCACCAACTACTCCATCACCAACCCCGACTACAGCAGCTGCAACCACAACAGCAGCTCCAACTATTGCAACACCTGCTCCCAAAACAACCACACAAATTCCAACTACAACAATGGCTGCACCAACAACCACAGCAGCACCAACTACTCCATCACGAGCCCTGACTACAGCAGCTGCAACCACAACAGTAGCTCCAACTACTACAACACCTGCACGTACGACAAACACGCAAGTTCCAACAACTACTACTGCACAAACAACACCCACAACAGCACCAACTACACCAGCACTGCCACCAACTACAGCAGCTCCAACTACTTCACAACCTTCACGCATGACAACCACACCAATTACAACTACGACAACGGCTGCACCAACAACCACAGCAGCACCAACTACTCCATCACCGCCACCAACTACAGAGGCTACAACCACAACAACAGCAGTACCAATTACTACAACACCTGCGCCCACGACAACCACACAAATTCCGATTACTATAACAGCTGTCCCAACAACAACCACTGCAGTACCAACTACTCCACCACATCCACCAAGTACAGAGGCTGCAACCACAACAACAGTAACACCAACTACTACAATACCTGCACGTACGACAAACACACAAGTTCCAACTACTACTGCTGCACAAACAACATCCACAACAGCACCAACTACACCAGCACTGCCACCAACTACAGCAGCTGCAACCACAACAGTGGCTCCACCTACTGCACCACCTTCACCCACCACTGCCACACAAATTCCAACTACAACAACGGCTGCACCAACAACCACAGCAGCACCAACTACTCCATCACCAACCCCGACTACAGCAGCTGCAACCACAACAGCAGCTCCAACTACTGCAACACCTGCGCCCACGGCAACCACACAAATTCCGACTACTACAACGGCTGCGCCAACAACAACCACAACAGCACCAACTACACCAGCACTGCCACCAACTACAGCAGCTGCAACCACAACAGCGGCTCCACCTATTGCACCACCTTCACCCACCACAACCACACAAATTCCAACTACAACAACAGCTGCACCAACTACTCCATCACCAACAACAGCAGCTGCAACCACAACAGCGGCTCCACCTACTGCACCACCTTCACCCACCACAATCACACAAATTCCAACTACAACAACAGCTGCACCAACAACCACAGCAGCACCAACTACTCCATCACCAACACCGACTACAGCAGCTGCAACTACAACAGCAGCTACAACTATTGCAACACCTGCACCCACGACAACCACACAAATTCCGACTACTACAACAGCTGCCCCAACAACAACCACATTAGCAACAAATACTCCACCACATCCACCAAGTACAGAGGCTGTAACCACAACAACAGTAACACCAACTACTACAACACCTGGACGTACGACAAACACACAAGTTCCAACTACTACTGCTGCACAAACAACACTCACAACAGCACCAACTACATCAGCACTGCCACCAAATACAGCAGCTGCAACCACAACAGCGGCTCCAACTACTGCACCACTTTCACCCACCACAACCACACAAATTCCAACTACAACAATGGCTGCACCAACAACCACAGCAGCACCAACTACTCCATCACCAGCCCGGACTACAGCAGCTGCAACCACAACAGTAACTCCAACTACTTCAACACCTGCACGTACGACAAACACGCAAGTTCCAACAACTACTACTGCACAAACACCCACAACAGCACCAACTACACCAGCACTGCCACCAACTACAGCAGCTCCAACTACTTCACAACCTTCACGCATGACAACCACACCACTTACAACTACGACAACAGCTGCACCAACAACCACAGCAGCACCAACTACTCCATCACCGCCACCAACTACAGAGGCTGCAACCACAACAACAGCAGTACCAATTACTACAACACCTGCGCCCACGACAACCACACAAATTCCGATTACTATAACAGCTGTCCCAATGACATCCACGGCAGCACCAACTACAGAGGCTGCAACCACAACAACAGTAATACCAACTACTACAACACCTGCACGTACGACAAACAAACAAGTTCCAACTCCTACTGCTGCACAAACAACACCCACAACAGCACCAACTACATCCGCCCTGCCACCAACTTCAGCAGCTGCAACCACAACAGCGGCTCCAAGTACTGCACCACCTTCACCCACCACAACCACACAAATTCCAACTACATCAACAGCTTTACCAACAACCACAGCAGCACCAACTACTCCATCACCAACCCCGACTACAGCAGCTGCAACCACAACAGCAGCTGCAACTATTGCAACACCTGCGCCCACAACAACCACACAAATTCCGACTACTACAACAGCTGCCCCAACAACAACCACATTAGCACCAAATACTCCACCACATCCACCAAGTACAGAGGCTGCAACCACAACAACAGTAACACCAACTACTACAACACCTGGACGTACGACAAACACACAAGATCCAACTACTACTGCTGCACAAACAACACCCACAACAGCACCAACTACATCAGCACTGCCACCAACTACAGCAGCTGCAACAACAACAGCGGCTCCAACTACTGCACCACTTTCAACCACCACAACCACAAAAATTCCAACTACAACAATGGCTGCACCAACAACCACAGCAGCACCAACTACTCCATCACCAACCCCGACTACAGCAGCTGCAACCACAACAGCAGCTGCAACTATTGCAACACCTGCGCCCACAACAACCACACAAATTCCGACTACTACAACAGCTGCCCCAACAACAACCACATTAGCACCAAATACTCCACCACATCCACCAAGTACAGCAGCTGCAACCACATCAGTAGCTCCAAGTACTACAACACGTGCACGTACGACAAATACGCAAGTTCCAACAACTACTACTGCACAAACAACACCCACAACAGCACCAACTACACCAGCACATCCACCAACTACAGCAGCTCCAACTACTTCACAACCTTCACGCATGACAACCACACCAATTACAACCACGACAACGGCTGCACCAACACCCACAACAGCACCAACTACAGCAGTACCGCCACCAACTACAGCAGCTCAAACTATTGCAACACCTGCTCCCACGACAACCACACAAATTCCGACTACTACAACAGCTGCGTCAACAACAACCACAGTAGCACCCACTACTCCACCACATCTATCAAGTACAGAGGCTGCAACCACAACAACAGTAACACCAACTACTACCACACCTGCACGTACGACAAACACACAAGTTCCAACTACTACTGCTGCACAAACAACATCCACAACAGCACCAACTACACCAGCACTGCCACCAACTACAGCAGCTGCAACCACAACAGCGGCTCCACCTACTGCACCACCTTCACCCACCACAACCACACAAATTCCAACTACATCAACAGCTTTACCAACAACCACAGCAGCACCAACTACTCCATCACCAACCCCGACTACAGCAGCTGCAACCACAACAGCAGCTGCAACTATTGCAACACCTGCGCCCACAACAACCACACAAATTCCGACTACTACAACAGCTGCCCCAACAACAACCACATTAGCACCAAATACTCCACCACATCCACCAAGTACAGAGGCTGCAACCACAACAACAGTAACACCAACTACTACAACACCTGGACGTACGACAAACACACAAGATCCAACTACTACTGCTGCACAAACAACACCCACAACAGCACCAACTACATCAGCACTGCCACCAACTACAGCAGCTGCAACAACAACAGCGGCTCCAACTACTGCACCACTTTCAACCACCACAACCACACAAATTCCAACTACAACAATGGCTGCACCAACAACCACAGCAGCACCAACTACTCCATCACCAACCCCGACTACAGCAGCTGCAACCACAACAGCAGCTGCAACTATTGCAACACCTGCGCCCACAACAACCACACAAATTCCGACTACTACAACAGCTGCCCCAACAACAACCACATTAGCACCAAATACTCCACCACATCCACCAAGTACAGCAGCTGCAACCACATCAGTAGCTCCAAGTACTACAACACGTGCACGTACGACAAATACGCAAGTTCCAACAACTACTACTGCACAAACAACACCCACAACAGCACCAACTACACCAGCACATCCACCAACTACAGCAGCTCCAACTACTTCACAACCTTCACGCATGACAACCACACCAATTACAACCACGACAACGGCTGCACCAACACCCACAACAGCACCAACTACAGCAGTACCGCCACCAACTACAGCAGCTCAAACTATTGCAACACCTGCTCCCACTACAACCACACAAATTCTGACTACTACAACAGCTGCGTCAACAACAACCACAGTAGCACCAACTACTCCACCACATCTATCAAGTACAGAGGCTGCGACCACAACAACAGTAACACCAACTACTACAACACCTGCACGTACGACAAACACACAAGTTCCAACTACTGGTGCTGCTCAAACAACATCCACAACAGCACCAACTACACCAGCACTGCTACCAACTACAGCAGCTGCAACCACAACAGCAGCTCCACCTACTGCACCACCTTCACCCACCACAACCACACAAATTCCAACTACAACAACGGCTGCACCAACAACCACAGCAGCACCAACTACTCCATCACCAACCCCGACTACAGCAGCTGCAACCACAACAGCAGCTGCAACTATTGCAACACCTGCGCCCACAACAACCACACAAATTCCGACTACTACAACAGCTGCCCCAACAACAACCACATTAGCACCAAATACTCCACCACATCCACCAAGTACAGAGGCTGCAACCACAACAACAGTAACACCAACTACTACAACACCTGGACATACGACAAACACACAAGATCCAACTACTACTGCTGCACAAACAACACCCACAACAGCACCAACTACATCAGCACTGCCACCAACTACAGCAGCTGCAACCACAACAGCGGCTCCAACTACTGCACCACTTTCAACCACCACAACCACACAAATTCCAACTACAACAATGGCTGCACCAACAACCACAGCAGCACCAACTACTCCATCACAAACCCCGACTACAGCAGCTGCAACCACAACAGTAGCTCCAACAACTACAACACCTGCACGTACGACAAACACGAAAGTTCCAACAACTACTACTGCACAAACAACACCCACAACAGCACCAACTACACCAGCACTGCAACCAACTACAGCAGCTCCAACTACTTCACAACCTTCACGCATGACAACCACAGCAATTACAACTATGACAACGGCTGCACCAACACCCACAACAGCACCAACTACATCAGCACTGCCACCAACTACAGCAGCTGCAACCACAACAGCGGCTCCACCTATTGCACCACCTTCACACACGACAACCACACAAATTCCGACTACAAAAACAGCTGCACCAACAACCACAGCTGCACCAACTACTCCATCACCAAACCCGACTACAGCAGCTGCAACCACAACAGCGGCTCCACCCACTGCACCACCTTCACCCACCACAAACACACAAATTCCAACTACAACAATGGCTGCACCAATTACCAGAGCAACACCAACTACTCCATCACTGCCACCAACTACAGAGGCTGCAACCACAACAACAGCAGTACCAATTACTACAACACCTGCGCCCACGACAACCACACAAATTCCGATTACTATAACAATTGTCCCAATAACATCCACGGCAGCAACAACTACTCCACCACATCCACCAAGTACAGAGGCTGCAACCACAACAACAGTAACACCAACTACTACAACACCTGCACGTACGACAAACACACAAGTTCCAACTACTACTGCTGCACAAACAACATCCACAACAGCACCAACTACACCAGCACTGCCACCAACTACAGCAGCTGCAACCACAACAGCAGCTCCACCTACTGCACCACCTTCACCCACCACAACCACACAAATTCCAACTACAACAACGGCTGCACCAACAACCACAGCAGCACCAACTACTCCATCACCAACCACAACTACAGCAGCTGCAACCACAACAGCAGCTCCAACTATTGCAACACCTGCGCCCACAACAACCACACAAATTCCAACTACAACAATGGCTGCACCAACAACCACAGCAGCACAAACTACTCCATCACGAGCCCTGACTACAGCAGCTGCAACCACAACAGTAGCTCCAACTACTACAACACCTGCACGTACGAAAAACACGCAAGTTCCAACAACTACTACTGCACAAACACTCACAACAGCACCAACTACACCAGCACTGCCACCAACTACAGCAGCTCCAACTACTTCACAACCTTCACGCATGACAACCACACCAATTACAACTACGACAACGGCCGCACCAACAACCACAGCAGCACCAACTACTCCATCACCGCCACCAACTACAGAGGCTACAACCACAACAACAGCAGTACCAATTACTACAACACCTGCGCCCACGACAACCACACAAATTCCGATTACTATAACAGCTGTCCCAACAACAACCACTGGAGCAACAACTACTCCACCACATCCACCAAGTACAGAGGCTGCAACCACAACAACAGTAACACCAACTACTACAACACCTGCACGTACGACAAACACACAAGTTCCAACTACTACTGCTGCACAAACAACATCCACAACAGCACCAACTACACCAGCACTGCCACCAACTACAGCAGCTGCAACCACAACAGCGGCTCCACCTACTGCACCACCTTCACCCACCACAGCCACACAAATTCCAACTACAACAACGGCTGCACCAACAACCACAGCAGCACCAACTACTCCATCACCAACCCCGACTACAGCAGCTGCAACCACAACAGCAGCTCCAACTATTGCAACACCTGCTCCCAAAACAACCACACAAATTCCAACTACAACAATGGCTGCACCAACAACCACAGCAGCACCAACTACTCCATCACGAGCCCTGACTACAGCAGCTGCAACCACAACAGTAGCTCCAACTACTACAACACCTGCACGTACGACAAACACGCAAGTTCCAACAACTACTACTGCACAAACAACACCCACAACAGCACCAACTACACCAGCACTGCCACCAACTACAGCAGCTCCAACTACTTCACAACCTTCACGCATGACAACCACACCAATTACAACTACGACAACGGCTGCACCAACAACCACAGCAGCACCAACTACTCCATCACCGCCACCAACTACAGAGGCTACAACCACAACAACAGCAGTACCAATTACTACAACACCTGCGCCCACGACAACCACACAAATTCCGATTACTATAACAGCTGTCCCAACAACAACCACTGCAGTACCAACTACTCCACCACATCCACCAAGTACAGAGGCTGCAACCACAACAACAGTAACACCAACTACTACAATACCTGCACGTACGACAAACACACAAGTTCCAACTACTACTGCTGCACAAACAACATCCACAACAGCACCAACTACACCAGCACTGCCACCAACTACAGCAGCTGCAACCACAACAGTGGCTCCACCTACTGCACCACCTTCACCCACCACTGCCACACAAATTCCAACTACAACAACGGCTGCACCAACAACCACAGCAGCACCAACTACTCCATCACCAACCCCGACTACAGCAGCTGCAACCACAACAGCAGCTCCAACTACTGCAACACCTGCGCCCACGGCAACCACACAAATTCCGACTACTACAACGGCTGCGCCAACAACAACCACAACAGCACCAACTACACCAGCACTGCCACCAACTACAGCAGCTGCAACCACAACAGCGGCTCCACCTATTGCACCACCTTCACCCACCACAACCACACAAATTCCAACTACAACAACAGCTGCACCAACTACTCCATCACCAACAACAGCAGCTGCAACCACAACAGCGGCTCCACCTACTGCACCACCTTCACCCACCACAATCACACAAATTCCAACTACAACAACAGCTGCACCAACAACCACAGCAGCACCAACTACTCCATCACCAACACCGACTACAGCAGCTGCAACTACAACAGCAGCTACAACTATTGCAACACCTGCACCCACGACAACCACACAAATTCCGACTACTACAACAGCTGCCCCAACAACAACCACATTAGCAACAAATACTCCACCACATCCACCAAGTACAGAGGCTGTAACCACAACAACAGTAACACCAACTACTACAACACCTGGACGTACGACAAACACACAAGTTCCAACTACTACTGCTGCACAAACAACACTCACAACAGCACCAACTACATCAGCACTGCCACCAAATACAGCAGCTGCAACCACAACAGCGGCTCCAACTACTGCACCACTTTCACCCACCACAACCACACAAATTCCAACTACAACAATGGCTGCACCAACAACCACAGCAGCACCAACTACTCCATCACCAGCCCGGACTACAGCAGCTGCAACCACAACAGTAACTCCAACTACTTCAACACCTGCACGTACGACAAACACGCAAGTTCCAACAACTACTACTGCACAAACACCCACAACAGCACCAACTACACCAGCACTGCCACCAACTACAGCAGCTCCAACTACTTCACAACCTTCACGCATGACAACCACACCACTTACAACTACGACAACAGCTGCACCAACAACCACAGCAGCACCAACTACTCCATCACCGCCACCAACTACAGAGGCTGCAACCACAACAACAGCAGTACCAATTACTACAACACCTGCGCCCACGACAACCACACAAATTCCGATTACTATAACAGCTGTCCCAATGACATCCACGGCAGCACCAACTACAGAGGCTGCAACCACAACAACAGTAATACCAACTACTACAACACCTGCACGTACGACAAACAAACAAGTTCCAACTCCTACTGCTGCACAAACAACACCCACAACAGCACCAACTACATCCGCCCTGCCACCAACTTCAGCAGCTGCAACCACAACAGCGGCTCCAAGTACTGCACCACCTTCACCCACCACAACCACACAAATTCCAACTACTACAATGGCTGCAGCAACAACCACAGCAGCACCAACTACTCCAGCACGTCCACCAACTACAGCAGCTGCAACCACAACAATAGCAGCACCAACTACTACAACACATACACCAATGATGTCCACAGAAATTCCAACTACTACAACAGCTGTACCAACAACAACCACAGTAGCACCAACTACTCTATCACAACCACCAAATACAGAGGCTGCAACCATGACAACAGCAGCACCAACTAATGCAACACCTGCACGTACGACAAACACGCAAGTTCCAACTACTACTACACAAACAACACCCACAACAGCACCATCTACACCAGCACTGCCACCAACTACAGTAGCTGCAACCACAACAGCAGCTCCAACTATTGCAACACCTTCACCCATGACAACCACACAAATTCCGACTACTACAACAGCTGACCCAACAACAACCACAGCAGCACCAACTACTCCATCACCAACCCCGACTACAGCAGCTGCAACCACAACAGCAGCTCCAACTATTGTAACACCTGCGCCCACGACAACCACACAAATTCCGACTACTACAACAGCTGCGCCAACAACCACAGCAGCACCAACTACTCCAGCACGTCCACCAACTACAGCAGCTGCAACCACAACAATAGCAGCACCAACTACTACAACACATACACCAATGATGTCCACAGAAATTCCAACTACTACAACAGCTGTACCAACAACAACCACAGTAGCACCAACTACTCTATCACAGCGACCAAATACAGAGGCTGCAACCATGACAACAACAGCAGCACCAACTAATGCAACACCTGCACGTACGACAAACACGCAAGTTCCAACTACTACTACACAAACAACACCCACAACAGCACCATCTACACCAGCACTGCCACCAACTACAGTAGCTGCAACCACAACAGCAGCTCCAACTATTGCAACACCTTCACCCATGAAAACCACACAAATTCCGACTACTACAACAGCTGACCCAACAACAACCACAGCAGCACGAACTACTCCAGCACCTCCACCAAGTACAGCAGCTGCAACCACAGCAACAGCAGCACCAACTACTACAACACATACACCGATGAAGAGCACAGAAATGACCTCAACAGCTGCACCAACAACAACAACAACAGCAACTCCAACTACTCCATCACCGCCACCAACTACAGAGGCTGCAACCACAACAACAGTAACACCAACTACTACAACACCTGCACTTACGACAAACACACAAGGTCCAACTACTGCTGCTGCACAAACAATAACCACAAAAGCACCAACTACACCTGCACTGCCAACATCTACAGTAGCTGCAGCCACAACAGCAGCTCCAACTATTCAAACACCTTCACCCATGACAACCATGCCACTTCCAACTACGACAATGGCTGCACTAACAACAACCACAGCAGCACCAACTATTGAAACACCTTCACCCATGACAACCACACCACTTCCAATTATGACAATGGCTGCACTAACAACAACCACAGCAGCACCAACTACTACAACACATACACTGATGATGACCACAGAAATTCCAACTACTGCAACAGCTGTACCAACAACAACCACAGTAGCACCAACTCCTCCAGCACAAACACCCACAACAGCACCAACTACAGCAGCACCGCCACCAACTACTGCAACTGCATGCACAACAACAGCTCCAACTAATGCACCACCTTCACCCACCACAACCACACAAATTCCAACTACAACAACGGCTGCACCAACAACCACAGCAAAACCAACTGCTACAACACCTGCACCCACAACAACCCCACAAATTCCAACTACTACAACAGCTGCACCAACAACAACCACAGCAGAATCAACTACTATAGCATGGGCACCACCTACAACAGCTGCACTCACGACCATCACAGAAGTACCAGCTACAACAACTGAACCCACGACAACCACAGAAGTTCCAACTACAACAAAAGCTTCTCCAACAACAACCACGGCTGAACCAACTACTAGAACAGCTGTACCAACAATAACCACAGCAGCACAAGCTACTACAACACCTGTACCAACTACTACAATAGCTGTTCTCATAACAACCACGGACGTACCAACTACTGCAACAGCTGCTCCCACAACATCCACAGTAGCTCCAACTACTACAACTCCTGCACCAACTACTACAACAGCTTCACCAACAATAACCACAGCAGCACCAATTACAACAACACCTGCACCAACTACAATAGCTTCACCCATGACAACCACAGTAGCACCAACTACTACAACCACTCCCATGACAACCACAGCATCACCTACAACAGCTGTTCCCATGACAACCACAGAAGTACCAACTACTACAACAGCTGCTCCCACAACAACCATGGTAGAACCGACAATTACAACAGCTTCTTCCACAGCAAACACATTATCACCAACCACTACAGCTTATCCCATGATAACCACAGTAGTACCAACCACTACTACAGCTTCTCCCATGTCAACCACAGTAGCACCAACTACTACGAGAGCTCCCTCAACAACGACAGCAGCACCAACTACTACAAGGCCTCCTCCCACAACCACAGCAGTTCCAACTACTACATCACCTGCACCAACTACTACAACAGCTGCATTGATGGCAACCACGGAAGAATTAGCTACTACAACAGCTGCTCCAACGACAACCACAGTAGCACTAACTACTACAACAGCTTGTCCCAAGACAACAACAGCAGCAACAACTACTGCAACAACTTCTTCCATGACAACCATGGTAGCACCAACTACTACAACATTTTCTCCCACAACAACCACAGCAGCACCGGCAGCAACTACAACAGCTGCAACCACAACAACCACAGAATTTCAAACTACTACAACAGCTGCTCCGACAACAACCACTGAAGCACCAACTACTACAGCTGCACCAACTATTACAATGGCCACACCCACGAAAACCACAGATGTACCAACTACTACAACATCTGCTCCAAAAACGACAGTAGCATCAACTAGTGCAATGGCTGCTCCCCTGACAACAGTAGCACCAACTACTACAACACTTGCACCAACAACAACAGCTGCACTCAAGACAACCACAGAAGTACATACCACTGCAACAGCTGCCCCCACAACAATCACAATAGCACCATCTACTCCATCAGCTGCACCAAAAACAACTACAGGAGCACCAACTACTACAACACCTGCACCAACTCCAACAATAGCTTCACCCATGACAACCACAGTAGCACCAACTACTACAAAATCTCCCACAACAACCACAGCAGTTCCAACTACATCACCTGCACCAAATACTACAACAGATGCACTGATGACAACCATGAAAGAATCAACTACTACAACAGTTGCTCCAACGACAACCACAGTAGAACCACCTAATACAACAGCTTCTCCCAAGACAACCACAGCAGCAACAAGTACCACAACAGCTTTTTCCATGGCAACCATGGTAACACCAACTACTATACCAGCTTCTCCCACAACAACCACAGCAGCAGCAACTACTACAACGGCTGCTCTCACGAGAACCACCAGAACACCGACTACTACAACAGCTGCTCCCACTACAACCACCATAGTGACAACTGAAACTAAACCGGTTTTAACAACTACACCTGTAATTCCAACATTCTCTACAACTGTGTTGGTTCCAACCACCCCAATTTCCCAGACGACATCCAGCAGCAGTACAAAGGTAAGACACAACCATAGTTTGGTCTTTTTTATACCTTTTCAAATATGCCAGTTTAATGAATCATTTCACACATTAAAGTGTATTCAAACAAAATTAACATTAACTATATGAATATTAATAGTGTGAAGCCAATGTCCAACAACCTCCTACCAAAAAATAAAAACATGATGAATTAACAAACATCTCTAGTTGTGCAACAATTCCATCAAGGCCCCCTGTCATTGGCCCAATCACTGAGTCAACTTTAGGGATTGTTTTTCAAGATAATTAACCCTTTTGTTTTGTTATTATGTAATTATACCTTTCCACTGGGGATTTAAAATCATTACTCTTTGTCTCCCAAGACTTCTGCAAGTTAAAAAAAATCAATTAAAATAACTTGATTTGTTAGAAAAAAATATTTTCCTTCAGTCCTGCATTGTTTGAATGAAATTACTGATTATTAAGATATTCAATACACAAATATTCAAATTATTTTTCACAATAAAAACTAAACCATACAAAATATAGGTTAATATAAATTAAAATTCCTCAAATCCATGATTTGATTCCCAGGAGCCTTCAGAGAGCAAGGTTTCCATGTATACTTAAATCCTCATCAGTGGAGAGATTAAATTGGGGTGGATTTTCCTAAAGTGTAGTTAGCGCTTATAATTTCAAAAAGTATACCACAGATTAGCTCGTAACATTTACAAGTTTTTCCTAATGTCATGGCCTACAATTCAGTGAGTGGCCATTGCAATATTGGCATGCTAAAAGCTATTCCTTGTCCCCTCAAAATGTTAAAGCTACTATGAGGACGTTTTCGCTGATTATTTATCAGTCTTAATTCAATTTTTGATGTCTTTACCTTCGCCATCATAAGCAAATGAGACCATCAAGAAGAGTAGATATGACTATACATTGATTCCAAACTGCTCCAAATACTTTGATTCCCCACGAAATCTGACAAAAAGAATTTACAGCACACACATAAAAAGAATGTACAGCACACACATACATAGACACATTACCTCAATGCTCTATATGTTGCAAACACCCATTTTTTTTTTCTTCAAAACACCGCTACATCTCTCAATCTTCTCTCAAAAACCAATGCACGAGATAATGCACAGGATAATATAGATCTTTGTGACAATGAAGTCATTCTTGCATTGGGCAAAGTCAACAAATATTCAGAATTCCTCTTAGCTGCTTTAAAATCCACATTATTGCTATCTATCATTTTCTTTAAACATACAATTGACAAAACTATTAAATAATACTATATGGCTTGTATAAATATCTTCAAACTAAAAAAGAAACAATGGTATATGCTCAAATTTAGTTTACGCTTCATTGACTACAAATTAAATATACATGAGTTGGCCATTAGATCCCCATAATTATTTGGGCATGTTTAAAATGATTATAACCCTCATTTAATCCACAACTCTTTCCTATTGACATTTTTATATTCAATTACAAGGTGAAAATAATTAGCAATTTTTAATTCATGTCAAAGCAGTCCATCACTATCTGGAAACAATGACAACTGCATTCAAAATGAGCTATAATACTTACAACAGAAAACATTGGATTTTTTTTTACACACAGGCTTATATCATATATCATAAACAAGTTAGAATGTGTGATTTACTTTTGTCAGAAATAGAAATGATTACCATGTGATACAAATCAAAACAGGCTGATGGGCAGATCAATTAGCTCACTTTCCATTTAGTGTCTTCCGGTACAACACTAGCGCACGATAGAGTTTATTGTATGTCATACACCTGTCCATTGACAACATACTTCGGAAAACATTCTTGAAAAATTTTAAGTATATCTTAAAGTATCTCTTTAAGTACGTCATAAAACATTAAGACATGTTCTAATCAAGAAACCCAACCTGATCCTAAACAATTGCTGATATTAAATTTTTCTCCGATATTACTACTACTACTACTACGACTACTTTCGGCTGCTTCCATTAGGTGCTGCCACAGTGGATCATCCGTTTCCATCTCTTCATGTCCTTTCTCTAATATATATTCTTAATAAAATAACCAACCTCACACTTTCAAACACACACGCTAACAAAATATTCTAACAACGTATCCAATACTCAGGCAAAAAAAACAAAACACAAAGCAAGCAAATATTAAGTCAAAAGAATCAAACAAAACACTGCATAACACTTGATAGATACTACACATCAAAGTAGAATGGACACCCTAAAGGAAAGGTTCACTTTTTTGATCCCAGACCTCATGAAACTTACTGTACAGTCAGGAAGTGTAAAACTAAAAGATGTACTGTGACGACGTCAATAAGTAATTACAAATCAAATCAGATATTAAAAACATAAAAAATTTAAGAAACGTGACTGTACCATCAACTTCCAATGTTTGATAAGGAAACATTCCATTTTTGAAATCTTAAAAGCTCTGTGTGAACATTTTATTACGATAAAACGTTACATTTTAATTGTTATTAACACTGTAATCAGGCTATTTGAGATACAACACATTCAGCTCGACTTGAGGCCCTTAAATATTTCCTAATCTAAACACTGCTATAAGTACACTAGTAGGAAACGTTAGTGTCACACAGGAAGTGATGCATTTTACATAATATCCTGTTATCCTCAGTAGACACCAGAGGCCTGGCAGCCGCTAATGTTAATGTTTGTTTTATATATAAACATTATTGAAAACAGTATCAAATACAAAACATAAAGAACACATAAAGACATACAAAATACAACATCAACAACACAAGAACCAGGGGTACAGGCAAAAAAGAGTGGTACAGGCAAAATAGAGTGGCATTCAAAAGGTCAAAACTCAGCACCAAATTCAGTTCATGCTGCTCCAACATCAGTCACGCAAGTTCACAAATGATTCATATAAGAGTACAGTCCTCATGGCTATACAGTTCTTTGAATATTTCATGGTATCCATATATTCATTGAGTTCATTTTTAAAAACAGGGGAAAATGGTTTAGAACCATTGAATTTGCTCTTGTGGATGTAATGTTTAGCAAGTAAAAATACAAGATTTTTTATAAAGCACTTTCCTTCACATTGTATCTTAAAATCAAACATACCAAACAACAAAACATTCCTAAAACAGAAAGAAAAATCAGCAATGAAATATGTTTGGATGTACACTGGGTGTCTGACCAAAATTCCTCTGTTTGAGAACAATTCCAAAACACTTGTGAAACATTTTCAATCGATTTTTTATAAAATGAGCATTCAGATTCAATGTCTGTTTTTTTATACCTCTTAAGGACAGATTTAACTGGGTAGAACCTGTTAATTAATTTAAACATAACTTCTCTCACTTTATTAGTAATAAAATATTTGAATGGTAAGGACCACACCCTTTTCCAAGGCACATTCTCCATTATACCATTCCAAAATGGGATTATGTAAGAAATTGTGACAGTGCCTTTTTGAAATAAAGCCCTAATTGTTCTGTTTTTATTCTGATGCTCTGCTGAAAAGCACAAACCACCCACAGTGGTATCAAATAATTTGACAGTGTGAGTAAGCGGCCATGCGAAGTAAATACCCCTCAGCAGTGTTATAATTCCAGAAGGAATTGCATCGAAAATGACAGCATATTCTTCAACTGTAAAGGGAATTTAATATTTCCTCAGAATGTGAGTAGTTGTACAACAAACCATTTGAGTCAAGGAGTTGACCAACAAGAATCAAACTGTTTTTGAACCAGTTTTAAAAAAAATAAAGACTTGTTTTTGTAGAGAATGTCCTTATTATTCCAAATGTAATATCTATGCGGTGAGAAGTTATGTTGAGAGACCAGGCCAAAAGCATCTGCTTATGAAAGTTTGATAATTTGGTTGGGATTTTACTAATATTATAGTTGCACATTAAAAGAAACTCCAGACCACCAATTTTGGAGAACACAAAATTTGGGATAAAGTTCCATAAAGATGATGAGTTATTAATGAGTTGTTTAAGCCAATTAATTTTGAATGTGTTATTTAGAGTTGTGAAGTCCAAAAAATTCAAGCCCCCACATTGATATGTATTCATTATTACTGACGTTTTTACGAAATGAGTTTTGTTTTGCCAAACAAAGTTAAACAACATACTGTCGATTCTTTTGGATAATACATTATCGACATCCAAAGACACAGCCATATAAGTGAGTCTAGATATACCTTCAGCTTTTGAGAGGCGGATTCTCCCTCTCAATGATAAGTCTCTTTGTAACCTTGAATTTAGTTTCTTTTGAGTTTTTTTTCAATGAGTGGGTTAAAATTCAGTGGACATCTTGTATTTTGGTCTCTGGTGATAACTACTCTCAGGTATGTTACCTGATCCTTCACAGGGATATCACATATAGAGGGAACATCACATTCTTTTATGGCCATTAGTTCACATTTTCATAAATTTAAATTGAGACCAGAAGCTTTGGAAAACAATCAGCTCTATCGCAGGAGAAATTTGGGGGGCATCTCTCAGGAAAATTGTGGTATCATCAGCCAGTTGACTAATGATAATATCTATGTCAGCTACTGATATCCTTTGTAAAGCACTGTTAGAGATATGAAGACCTAAGAGTTGAGAGGCGATTAAAAACAAGTAGGGTGAGATTGGACAACCTTGTTTAATGCCACATGACAAACGGAATCTAGGAGAAGTACCACATTTTAATTTTACTGTACTACTGCCATTCTTATAGATAGGGTTCTAACAGTTTTGCAGAAGAAATCCCCAAAACTAAGATTTTCAAGGGCTTTCAAAATGCCATGTTCAAATGAATCAAAAGCTTTTTTTAAAAAAAAAATCAAGAAACAAAATGAATCTATTGTTATTAAGAATCATTATAATCTAAAAGATCCAATACCAATCTAATGTTGTTCACAATATGTCGCTTCTTCAAGAACCCAGATTGTGATTAATCTATGATAGAGTCCAAAACTTCTTATTAGCAAAAATAAGTGCCAAAATTTTATAATCATTATTTAAAAGTGTGATAGGACGCCAATTTTCTATACAATCCTTGTCTTTGTTTGGTTTGGGAATCAAAGCGATGACACCTTGTGTCATATTTGTTGGAAGAGCTTCTTCCTCAATACTCCCAGAGAAGATTTTTAACTAAGAAAGGAGACGGTTGTTCATCAAACATTTTATACAGCTCAGCAGTTATTCCATCACACCCCGGACTCTTGTTAATTTTTCTAGATCTTTAATTGCTCTCATAACCTCTTCATGGGAAAGGCTGTAGTCACAAACATCCCTATCTTCTGGTTATATAAGTTTACACTGGCTGATAGAATCTATAAAAGAGTTGGCAGATGCTTCACAAAATTTAGATGTGTATAAATTGCTATAAAATTGTGGCAAACGTTAGCGATTTCTCTTGGATCATTAACAATGTTGTCATCCACCTTAAGTTGGTTAATAGTAGCAAGTAAAGTTTTACTTTTTTCCACTCTAAAGAAGTAGGTTGAGTTTTGCGCTCCCTCTTCTAACCATCTTGTTCTAGAACGAATGTATGCTCCCTTAGCTTTGGCTTTATATAAATCATCCAATTTATTCTGTAATTTTGTATATTCACATCTCTCCTCATCAGACAGGGCCTCCCGTTGAGAAAGGCCGTTAATGCTAATGTGCTATATGCACACAGTGGTGCTGACGTAGTTCCGGTAAAATCTCTGCCAGCTTGTTCACTTCCGATCCGTTTCCGCTATCTATATACTGTTCATACGAATTTTTGTCAAATGGCGACGCCGTCTGAGAATAAGAAATTAAGTTTCAACGTACCGATAGCACGACAGCTGAACATTGCGGTGTGTCTTTGTGCCAAACCTCCAGTAAGTACAACAAACTACTTAGTTTTCATACTGTCGCGGTTTTTCTATAGCCCGGGTAACTATGGATGGAGGCGGGGACTTTTAGGTGCGACAAACCGGGCTTCACCACCGTTAGCTAGATAGCTGCGCCAATGCTAGGGCTAGCCTGCTAGTTAGCTAGTTAGCCGTGTGCTAATGGGTTAGCAAGCTCACCTTGGGACCAGGGCTGGTGATGGAACAGGGCGGCTGAGCTCTAGGCGGGGCGGGAGATGGATGGCTGCTCTCCGGGGTGCGTCTCTCTCTCTCTCTCTGTACTTTGGCTCCGGTGTGACCGGGTGAATGTCTCTCTCAGTCTCTCTGGGGAAGCTCTCGGGGGTAGTCAGCTAGCTACCGATACCGAGGCAGTCTGCTGCTAACACTACCACTGCTAGCCACCGTATCCACTGTCTAGCCCAGGATACGCTAGGTTTCCCTGCTCTATCCCACGCTAAGGTGACAGTCTACGATATGGTTACTAAACAGTTCTGGCGCTTTGTCTCTCCCGCGGTGTCTAATATAGTTGCGTCTGTGACAGCGCGAGCTAACCTGTGATTGGTCCTCTAGCTGCACGAGCCCAGTGCAACATTCCAAGTACATCCCCAGGCATTTCCCACTACACTGCCCCCCTCCAGCACTGTTGAGTCCCTTCAACATAAATGAACAACAGACTACAAAGATCAGTCTGATTAATCTAACACGATAAACGGGACAGAACACCCGCGAAATGAACTAGGCCCGGAACAAAGGGCGTCAAACAAATGTGGGTGGTCGCTATCCATACTGGACTCTTGTGACTAGCCTAGTAACCCCCAAGTCAACTAGTCACGTCCGTCAAAGTTAGTCTAGGAGCCAAGCGGGCCTCCGGACTGGCCGGCCCCGTCTGGTGGTGTACGGGAGATGGGACTCAGCGGCGTCGGCTTCGTCTCCTTCTGGGTCAGGGGCGTTGGACTGCCCGCCCGGAGCACAGGCTGCTGTCCCACGACGTTGGGTGATTGTCGACTCGCCTGAAGAGTAGCTGGCAGCAGTGTGTTGGAGCGGCTGGAACCGAGCCGGGGAGCCTGGTGTGCTGGGTCCTCCATCGTCGTTTGCGTGGAACAGGTCCTCCAGCCGGAGATCAAGGTCTTCATCGATCTCCTCCTGCTCTGTCACTCCTTCGTACTCCTCTGTTCTCTGCGCCCCCGGCTCCTCCATGTCAGCAGCGGGAGGACCTCCTTCAGGTGTATTGTAGGCAGTAGCTGGGGTAGACGGTAGGAGCCATTGAGCCGACGCCCATTGCTCGTCTCCACGATATTGGGTGGACTCCCATAGATAATAGGAGGCTCTGGGGGTCGTCCACAGTGCAGAGCAGCCAGCGCTGAGCCCTTCCACACAACATGCTTGCAGCTCTTGTTGGTACGCAGGAGGTTCTGCCTGCCGGCTCCCAGGATGCTGTGGAGACCAGGCACGCTGGCAGGAACCTCTTTCTCCAGCAGTGGACATACTCTAGAACACACTTGGAGTAGGTGGTCTGGGCTGATGTGCCTGTGCAACTTCACCTTGTTAATGTTGTCGATGCCACTGGCCAGGGTCTTGAGCTCGGGGGTGCTCATGCTGTCTCCTACCGGCGGAGGACTTGGAGAGCTATCGCGACGCTGCTCGTCTTCCCATGCTACTCGCCGGATTCTCCCTTTTCCTTCAACCTCTCGCCCCAGCGTCGCTTTAAAGTCATACTCGCGTGCCTCAACCTTCCTGATTGCTTCAGCTAGTGTTTTGGGTTGTGCCCCCAGGACTTCATACGCGATGTTTTGGTTCTTCAGCCCGCGCAGAAAGGCTTCTGCAGCGTAGGCCTCCTGCAGTGTAACACCAACCTGCGGGTATGCCAGTGTGACAAGTCTCCTCACTTCCTCGCCAAACTCATAGAGGGTCATCTCTCTGGCCTGCTTAACCTCGCTGAGTTTACGGCGCGCAGTTCCCTCAGGCAGCTCTTTACCGTAGCGGCGGCGTAACTGGGTGATGAGCGCGTGGTAGTCATCTTTTATCGGAGCCGGCTGCGCGATGACAAAAGACATGGCGTTGTCCCTCAGTCGGAGATACAAGGCGTCCAAACAGGTCTCGTCGGTCCAGCCCCTCTTTCTCGCCATCCGTTCGAATGGTCCAACGAAACTATCCCAGTCGCCCTTACCATCAAAAGTGGCGAGGAGCTTGATGTCATTTTCGTGTCCTCGGTCGGGACCTTGTGAGCTTCGGTTGCCGCTCTGACTTTGAAGGTCTCCTGTCTGGCTCTGTTGACCTCTAGAGGAACCTGCCTGCCCTCCAACGCTGTCATCCAGCAGGTTTCGGCCGCCGTTGCTGTCCAGGGACATTTGGCCACCCTGCATCCCGTCGGGGGGTGGTACTGCAGTCGCTCCATTTTTTCCACCATGACCGATCGGAGTGCTGGTAAGTGGT
Source organism: Lampris incognitus (assembly GCF_029633865.1). Classification (NCBI taxonomy): domain Eukaryota; kingdom Metazoa; phylum Chordata; class Actinopteri; order Lampriformes; family Lampridae; genus Lampris; species Lampris incognitus. The sequence continues at coordinate 32,571,143 of NC_079215.1, forward strand.
GCGGGCTCACTGTGTCCATTTCCTGTATAGCGCAGGGCTGCTGGGGCCGCTTTGCTGCTCGGCCTGGCTGGCGTCTCCTCGTTGCGCCGGTCGCTCAAGTTAGCCACTGCGGCCATAGCTGCTGGCAACAGGTGATCAGCGCCGTCTCGCTGTCTGGCCCCTGGGTTCTCCCGGGCCGGGGTGAACCGAGAGAGTAGGCTCATGTCTTGCACCGTTCTGCTAGTTCGTTCTCCGAGCACAGCCCCTGCCGACCCTACACCACTATCGCTTTGAGGGCTACTAGGAGAAACCCCTTGCTTCACTACTTGAGCGATGGGCGACAAACCGGGAGGCTCACCTTGGATATCTGAACGATGACGGGCCCAATCGGTGCGCTGAATGGGAGGTGTGGGGGGACGAGATCGCTTAGCCACCGCTTCCGCTAGTCCATCGATACGCGCTGTGAGGGCCTCCATCTGCATCTCTATCTGGCGTTGCATCTTAACCTGGGTCTGGCGTTCCATGTTTTCCATCTGGCGTTGCATCTGAACCTGGGTCTGGTTCATGGTTTCCATCTGCGCCAGGAGGAGCTTCATCCAGGCGTGCTCTCCGGGGTCTTCTGTCCCCACACCAGCACCATCCAGACTCAACTCAGACTGTTCTTTTACATTTTCTTTGTCCTGTGACATTTTTATTTTTCCACTGATTTACGTGACTACTGAAGAAATTACAGTGGTTCATGTTACGGGTCTAGATAGATCGATGCCATCGGCTATCCACTAGTTTACCTTAGATACACATGACCCGCGCTCAGGAACATGTTACATCACTTTGATTATACTTGGCTGCACTGAGCAACTCGTGTGTGTGTCATTCTTTATAAGATAGCCTACTGAAACATGGTGTCAGAAGTCGGAGAACTTATTTCTTATTTTACTAGCTCGCATGTTTAAGTTTGTAGGCCTGAGTAGGTCACATGTCGGAGGATTCCGATTCAGAGCAAAGTACTTCTGCTGAAGACGTTGTCACAGAGGAGCTAACGCTAGCATTACCGGCGCCGATAGCATCACATACAATGGCAGCTAACGTGAATAATCCACCACCGTCCCCGATGAGCTTCACAGGCGATTGGAGTGTCAATTGGGACATTTTTCGGGCCGAATATGAAGACTACGTCCTCGTCAAGGGCATACTTGGCAAGGACAAGAAAATACAAGCGGCTATTCTAAGGAGTGTGATGGGAAGTGAATGCAGGCATATTTACCGCCACAATCTGAACCTCTCAGAAGATGATCAAGGGGATCCTGACGCCATACTGAGAGAGTTGGGGAAATACTTCAAGCCAGCAAAAAACACAATATACGAGAGGTACATTTTCGGGAGTTGCAAGCAGGAGGAAGGAGAATCGTTTGATACCTTTGTGACGAGACAGAGAGAGGGCAGCAACCTGTGAGTATGGACAGTTGAAAGATGAAATGATCCGTGATAAGATAGTCCTGGGAGTTGCAAGCGAGGCCGTTAGGCGCAGGCTGTTGAGAGAGAAGGATTTGAACATGGTCACAGCTATTGACATGTGTCGCACAGCAGAGCAAACTGACATCCGTATGAGAGCAATGGAGTTTGCAACAACACCGCAGCCGGAGGCAGTGCATGCCGTTGCTAGGCAACCCAGACAAAACCAATGGAAACAGAGCAATCCACCCAGAACAGCAGGAGATGCAGGCAATTGCAAATATTGTGGCAGCTCGCATTCAAGGGGCAGAGAGCATTGCCCGGCCTTCGGGAAACAATGTAGGTCATGTGGGACACTTAATCACTTTTCTAAAGTGTGCTTAAAGAGCAAAAAGGGGCATGCTGAGGGCAAGGTAAACTGTGTGGAATACACAGAAGAACCCCCAGAGCATAGTAATGATGCAGATGATCTGTACATGTTTGAGTCAATCGGCGCAGTGCACACCAAAGGAAAGAAGTGGTTTGTGACTCTGAAACTCCACGACAAGCCACAACAATGTCAGCTGGACTCTGGAGCCACCTGCAATGTAATGGGCTTTCAAGACAAGAAAAGGCTGGCCCCAAACACACCTCTCCGCCCGAGTGACACCAGACTGAAGCTGTATTCGGGGGAAACACTGAGCTCTATGGGCACCTTTGAGACTGACTGTACTGTGAGAGGCCAAACACACAAGCTCTCATTCGAAATAGTGAGGACCAGCCAACATCCTCTTCTGTCAGGCTCCACCTGTGAACGCTTAGGGCTCATGCATTTCACAATTCCAGAGGATGTGCTCAAAATAGAACACACACAACCAGGAGCCCTAACTAAAGAACAGCTTATCAACAGATACAGTGACGTGTTCAACTCCCCTGTGGAATCCGTGCCTGGGGAGGTCCATTTTGACCTTGATCCTAGTGTTGCTGCAGTACAGAGTGCCCCTCGCAATGTCCCAATCGCAATGAAAGCAGCAGTCAAAGCCCAGCTGGACAAGTACGAGGCTGACGGCCACCTTGCGCCTGTCACAGATCCTACAGATTGGATCAGCAACATGGTGATTGTTAAAAAACCGGAGAAGCTGAGAATATGCATTGACCCTAAACCATTGAACAAAGCCCTAAAGCGCTCTCACTACATCATGCCTACCTTGGAGAACATTTTGTATAAATTGCCCAAGGCCAGAGTCTTCACGTTAGTGGACGCTCGGGATGCATTCCTGCAATGCAAACTGGACTATGAGAGTAGCCTCATGACCACGTTCTGGACCCCCTGGGGGAGGAAGCGGTGGCTCAAGCTACCATTTGGAGTATCGGTGGCGCCCGAGGTATATCAGCGCAAGCAGCACGAGCTCCTCGCCGGTCTGAAGGGCGTTGAGCCCATTGCACCATTGCAGACGATATCCTGGTCGTCGGCTGCGGGGACACAGACAAGGAGGCTGGGGACGACCACGACGTCAAGCTTGCGGCGTTGATGGAACGCTGCCGCGAGGTCAAGCTTCGCCTCGGCCTGAAGAAGTTGCAGTTCAAGGTGGCTGAGGTGCAGTTTCATGGCCACATTCTCTCATCTGCTGGACTGAAGCCCGATCCAGAGAAGGTGAGAGCCATTATTGACATGCCGAACCCAACAGATGCCAAGAGCGTGCAGCGTCTCATTGGCTTCGCTAACTATTTAGCCAAGTTCATGCCTCATCTATCTACTGTCTGCGAGCCGTTGCGACGCCTGTTGGACAAGGACACACCCTGGCACTGGCTGCCTAAGCACGAGGCGGCGGTTCATGAGCTTAAGGCGCTGGCGACAGCCATGCCCGTCCTGCGCTACTATGATGTAGCTAAGCCAATCGCAATCCAGAGCGACGCCAGCCAGAGCGGTCTCGGTTGTTGTCTCATGCAGGAAGGTCAGCCCATCGCATTTGCCTCGAGGGCTCTTACCCCCACCGAAAAAAACTATGCACAAATTAAGAAGGAGTGTCTCAGTATCGTCTTCGCCTGCCAGAGGTTTCACCATTACCTATATGGCCGCGACCCAATCACAGCAGAGACGGACCATAAGCCTCTGATCTCTATTTTCAGCAAGCCACTTCTCAATGCGCCCAAGAGACTCCAGAGCATGCTCATGACTCTGCAGAACTACGACCTGAGGGTAATCTACAAACCAGGCCCAGAGATGTTCATAAGCGACACGCTCAGCAGAGCTACGGCTGGATGCTCCGGCAGAGGGACTGCATATCAGCGACACGCTATCTGCTCTCTGCAACAAGAGCAGGAAGACATACAGCACGTGAACCAGGCAGAGTACCTGAATGTGACTAACCAGCGGCTGGAACAGATCAGACGACACACCGACAGAGATGAATGCTTACAGGCACTGAAGAACACTGTTCTCGTGGGCTGGCCAGATGTAAAGGAGGAAGCGCCCCTCATCGCTAGGGAGTACTGGCCCTTCAGGGATGAAATCAGTGTGCAGAACGGAGTTCTGTTCCGGGGGCAAAAAGTCATCATCCCAAAGTCACTCCGCCCAGAAATGTTGACGCGCATACATTCAAGTCACATAGGGGGTGATGCATGCTACCGACACGCTCAAGAGACATTGTACTGGCCCAACATGCAGTCAGAGATAAAGGACTTTGTAAGCAGCTGCTCGACCTGCAATGTGTACGCCCACAATCAGCAAAAGGAGACCATGCTCTCTCACGAAGTACCAACCAGGCCATGGCAGGTCTTGAGCATGGACCTATTCAGCTTCAGACAGAAAGACTATCTCCTAATAGTCGACCACTATTCCGATTTTTGGGAGATTGAGCTTCTACCCGACATGTCTGCAGAGACAGTCATCAAGCGATGTAAGGCACAGTTCGCCCGACATGGTCAGCCAGAGAAGGTTATTACAGACAACGGCCCTCAGTTCACAGCTCAGTTCACACGGTTCGCTTCTGAGTGGGAATTTGAGCACGTGACCTCCTCTCCCAGACACCCGAAAGCGAATGGCAAGGCCGAGTCGGCCGTGAAGATTGTAAAAAATCTTCTGCGTAAGGCCGCGCATGATGGTGAAGACCCCTGGAAAGCCGTGCTTCACTGGAGGAATACACCTACGGAAAACATGGGCAGCAGCCCAGCACAACGCCTCATGTCCCGCCGGTTGAAGACGTCCATCCCGGCGGCAAGCAAGCTCCTGGAACCAGCTGTTGTCGTGGGCGTCACTGAAAAGCTGCGCCACAGGAAGCAACTCGCCAAATCCTTCTATGACAGATCTGCCCGTGAATTGCCGGCACTTGAAATTGGGGAAGTCGTACGGATGAAGCCCCTGCCAGGTGATAACACTGGCCGCTGGAGAGTCGGAACTTGTCTCCGCAGGGTTGCGCCGAGGTCTTATCTTGTGGACATTGATGGCTCCCTGTACCGTCGTAACAGGATCGATCTCAGAGTGGCTGAGCCAGCTGCACGAGCCGCGCACGATCCTGTTGAACCCGCTGCGGCACACACACCGGACGGGGATCCAGCTACAGAAACTGTCATTGAGACCCCTCAGGCTGTGTTCGAGCCGAGCCCCATCAGGTCCATGCCCAAGGCGCCATCTACTCCTGTCGGTGCTCCGCGTTCGGATGGACACACTTACACAAGGGTTGGACGGCTGTCTAAACCTCCACTGAAACTCACTATGTAATCTGAATAATGTTGATGGTTGCTATGTGGGAGAGAGGGGGAAAAGAGGAGAAATGTTATCATACGCTACTGTGGTTATTACACTGGTATGGGATATGAAGAGATTTACTGCTGTTGCACTGTTATTGGTTGTTCGTATATGAAAGTAATTTTATTTTGCACTAACTTCATGTGTATGTGTTTATACTTGGAAAAGGAGGATGTTACGGGTCTAGATAGATCGATGCCATCGGCTATCCACTAGTTTACCTTAGATACACATGACCCGCGCTCAGGAACATGTTACATCACTTTGATTAAACTTGGCTGCACTGAGCAACTCGTGTGTGTGTCATTCTTTATAAGATAGCCTACTGAAACAGTTCACAAAATGGCTGACTCACTCAGTTGCTAGCTAGCTATAGCGATGCCGCCAAAAAGCTGCTAAATGCTGCTTTGAAATGCTGCAGAATGTCAATGCTAATTAGCTAGCGCCACTGGACGTCCTTTTGTGCACTTTCAGGGTGAAACTCGGTGAAAAACAATATCCTCACAGTGTGAATGGCGTTGAGAAACTAATGAGTCTTTTTATTCACTTTTTCGTTTGGGTTCCACTTCATAAAGAAGTTTCTTATTCACTTTTTTCGTTGGGGTTCTACTTCACGAAGAAGTACAAAATGGCTTCTTGCTAGCTGGGTTAGCTCACAGTGTGCAGGCTGAATTATGCCGCCATGTGACCGGGGCAGGATCCTCCGGTGTTGAGATTATGGCGAATCCCAACCTTTTATCCCACTTCTGACACCACTTGTCGCGGTTTTTCTATAGCCCGGGTAACTATGGATGGAGGCGGGGACTTTTAGGTGCGACAAACCGGGCTTCACCACCGTTAGCTAGATAGCTGCGCCAATGCTAGGGCTAGCCTGCTAGTTAGCTAGTTAGCCGTGTGCTAATGGGTTAGCAAGCTCACCTTGGGACCAGGGCTGGTGATGGAACAGGGCGGCTGAGCTCTAGGCGGGGCGGGAGATGGATGGCTGCTCTCCGGGGTGCGTGTCTCTCTCTCTCTCTGTACTTTGGCTCCGGTGTGACCGGGTGAATGTCTCTCTCAGTCTCTCTGGGGAAGCTCTCGGGGGTAGTCAGCTAGCTACAGGTACCGAGGCAGTCTGCTGCTAACACTACCACTGCTAGCCACCGTATCCACTGTCTAGCTCAGGATACGCTAGGTTTCCCTGCTCTATCCCACGCTAAGGTGACAGTCTACGATATGGTTACTAAACAGTTCTGGCGCTTTGTCTCTCCCGCGGTGTCTAATATAGTTGCGTCTGTGACAGCGCGAGCTAACCTGTGATTGGTCCTCTAGCTGCACGAGCCCAGTGCAACATTCCAAGTACACCCCCAGGCATTTCCCACTACAATACGTTTCTCTCCGATGCGGAAACCAGGCGAAAATGGATTGTCGCTATCCAGAGGGGCAATTTCACCATTAGCCACCATACCCGCGTTCTTAGCCGGCATTCTACAAAACAGCATGTTCGTGAGCCAGGGTCCAAGACAGGTCGGCGAGTGTTATAGATGGGAGCGGTTCCGGCGTTGTTTGTGTGGAATAATTTCTCCGTCCCACTTCCAAGACCGGGGGTTTGGGAGAGGAGAGAGCGACCGGTGGCGGAGGATGGCACGCCGGACGAGGAGGCTGAAACAATCCCCGGGGACCACGACTACGCTTTGGCGCCGGACCCTGCAGTTGTCGATTTAGCTCTCGGTGAAAACATGTCTCTCAGGGAGGAGATCCGCCAGCTGAGGACACAAATCGATAAGCTTACGATGAAGCAGCGGTTTGGCATTCACCGTTTCTGCTGGCTCAGACAGAGACACGGTTTTTCACAAGGTAAGATGAACAGCAGATTCAGATTAAAGGTATCGTTAGATGCACTAAATTTTGTTAAAATTACAGAGATATTTAGCTGTTCCGATTAAAGTTTGATGGCTAATTAATGAAACTAGAATTCAGCCTACCTATTTGTTAGGTATTGTCAATGTCAAATGTACTCCTGATTGTTGTGTAATACTTTAGCAGTGGTGGCAGATAGTATTTTGTGTGTGTGTGTGAGAGAGAGAGAGAGATGAAGGCTAATGTAATCATATAGTTGTCGTACTTCTAAGTTCATAGTACTGATGCAAATTTTAAATGGTAACACCTGAACTGTATTTCTGCCTCAGGGTGCATGTTGAGCGCCTCATACGCCAAGTAAAGGAACACAAGTTCTTTGACAGAGATTTCACTGCGGCTTTTTGACAACATTAATCGGCTGTATGCTGTTGCTTGTCTCCCGACGAACTATGAAAAACGGGCCTCTTGTAAAGGCATGGGCAAAGAAGCCCGAGTAGCTTTATTGAACATGCCACCGCCTCCATCCCCAAAAAAGCCTAGCAGAGGATGTGTATTATCTTGAGGACCAAATGTCAATCCTGTAAATAACAATTATCTGTATACTTAGATGAACTCTGTTTTATATTGTTTGTTGTTTGATATTGGTTTATTGAAATCATTTCACTTTGTTCAATGATGATAAAAGAGTTGTATACTATCTTGAGGATAAAATGTGAATCTTGTCAATAGCAATTATTTGTATATACACTACATGAAATCTGTTTTATATTATTCAAGTTATTGAATATTGATTAATGAAATACATTCACTTTGTTTAACTGGTACTCATTTTCTTTGGTCACCCACCTTGTCAGTTCTGCTCATTTACCTTTCTATAACATTTACTGGAGTTAATACAAGACACAACATTCCAATGCTTATCATTTATGTTTATTACACTGAGTTAATTTACTCCAAATAACAACTATCACCGTCAAAACACTCAATACAGAGAGAAAAACAAGACATCGCAGAGCGAAACAGATGGAGCTGAAGGAGTTAGCATAATTATAAGCATAATTATAAACTACAATTAAAATAAGTTCTCTATTCAAACATCTGAAAACATGAGGAAAGTATTGTTCTTGCAACTGCATTTATAACCTTTTTTGTTTTAACTCAAACTTAATTTAACCATGTTATTTGATCTACCACTTCAGTACACTTTAACAACAAATATTAGTGCACTACAGAAAATTATGTACTTTTCCTGGGTCAATCAGCAGTCCCTCAGTCGTCAGCAGGTGTCCAATGTAGGGTACTTCCGGTCGTCATAGCTTGAATTTATTTATGTTCAATTTGATGTTTCACTCTCTGCACCTGGTCAGAAAGCGTCCGAGTTCCTCGTTGTGGTCCTGGTTTGCCTCCTGCTGTATCGCCCCTTCACCTGTGATCAACACATCATCCGCTATGATGAATACTCCAGGTAAACCCACAAGCGCCTGCATGAGCTTCCTTTGGAAGACTTCTGGTGCTGGACTTGTACCCATTGGCATTCTCAGCCAACAGTACCAGCCAAATGGGGTGGAGAATGTGGTTAGGTAGCTTGACTCTACCTCTAATTTGACGTGCCAGAAGCCGTGCTTTACATCACAAACTGTGAATACTTTTGCCTTTGACATCTCTGGGAGAATGTCATCTATCGTAGGTAGGGGAAAATGGCTCCTTTTAAGGGCTCTATTCAGTGGCTTTGGGTCTATACAGATTCTTGGCTTCCCATTCAGTTTTGTCACTGAGACCATACTACTTATCCAGTCTGTGCTCCGCTCTACTGGTGTGATGATCCCTCTTTTCTCCAGATCCTTGAGTTCCTCTTTAAGAGGTGCCATCATAGCAACTGGCACTCTTCGTTTTGGCAGTTTCACTGGAGGTACACTGTTGTCTATTTCAATGCGATATTCCCCCTCCAAACAACCATCCCCAGTGAACACATCTTCGAAATCTGTTTTGATTTTCTCCATCGTCATGTGTCTGCCACATCTCTCCTCACATGTTACATGACTCAAGTTCTTTTTTCACTATGATGTCAATGGCCAGGATATTTCTGTACTGTACCTTTATTAGCTTCATGGCTTCACTGGCCTTCCTGCCCAGTAAAGGAATTCTGCCTTTCTGGTCCACCACTTGAAATTCCAGTTTGTACAATTTATTGTTTCTGGGATTTCTGACCTTGATCTTATATTTACCCAGTGGACTAAGCCTGGTTTTATTATACATCACAAGCACTTTCTCTGTGTGCTCCAGCTGTGTGTCTGTGTTTAGGAGATGTACTGGAATCACATTGCAGGTAGCACCACAGTCTATCTGGAAGTTAACTAGTTTCTTGCCTACCATCATTCCTGCATAGAGTTGTTGGTCTTTGCTGTGACTCAGTTCTACTTGGTTTAAAGTCTCCTCTGTTATGGTCATAATGTCCTCATGTGTCACTGTCCTGCTCTGAGACAACACGCACTGGCTTATATTTCCTGATGTTCTCTGCTCTTGATTAGCATTGTAAAGCAAAGTGGTTTTCTTTCCCACACTTCTTACACTTTTTCCCCAAAAGCTGGGCATTTGTTTTTGCTTCTCTCATGTGTTTTACCACAAAACTTACAGCAGATCTCGTTTTCTTTGCTTTGCATGGCTGTCTGTTTCAGGGCATCCTTCCTCTACTATCTGTCCTTGTAGTGTTTCGCTGTTCTCTTTTGATAGCTCTGTAGCTCTACATATTTGCAGACATTTTCAAGTGTCAGATTCTCTTCCCTGAGTAATCTCTCCCTCATTGCAGAGCTATTTGTGCCACACACAATCCAGTCTCTTATTAGCGAGTCTTTAATGTCTCCAAAATGACAACTACTGGCTAGCATTCTCAAGTCTGTGGCGTATTTGTCAACGTTTTCTGTTAATCCTTGGTTTCTCATAAAAAACCTGTATCTCTCAACAATCTCGTTTACCTTTGGATTACAGTGTCCGTCAAACAGCGCCACCATTGAGCTCACTGTTCTCCTCGCTGACGTCCTGTCACCTGCCAGTGTTTTCAACAGCTCTCTCCCACGAGATAATAGAATAGCTTGACTCTTGTACTTTCCTCTGCATCGGACATGGTAAGGTCAGTGTACAATGTAAACTCCTTCTAACTCTTCTACGCCTTTGCTAAGTTGTTGGAGTCCAAAACAAGCATTGCTGGAGGTTTCAGTCCTTCTATCGCGACATCAGCTGTTATTTTTTTCCCTTTTCGTTCCGCCGTTGCATTGGGTGGTTAGCCAGTCGACTCCTCAACGCTAATTAGCTAGCTAGCTGCACTGCTACACTCGTCCACATCAAATGGCAACTAAAACGGTTGACACCGCTGCCACCATGTTTCATTGTTCTGTTTTTTACTTAACCCTACAGAATGGACAGTTAAAGCTTTACTTGCTTACTTATCACTTTATTAACAGAAATCCTTAAGTCATACAGTTCCGTTACTTCCATCTCTAGCCAGCGTCACTCGAGGTCTGTGTCACACTCTAATTGCTCCCCGGAACCACGAACTAGGAATAACGATCCTATTTGTTACAGAGACGACGATCATCTGGTGGGGGTGATTTCTGTCTATCGTAACTCTACTACACAGTCAGTGACTGGCAATCCGGAATAAAATATGTAGCTATACATATATTCAAATCAGTACACAGAAAATAAGCTGAATTTCACTGGAAACTTACCTCACAGGTGATCCGACTTGAAGGCCGTCTTCAAAAAAGCTCCGCTGTCTATATGCCGGCTGCCTTCTTCAGCAAGTTTCGCTGTCACTCTGAGCTCGCTCTTCACAATCGCGGGAAATCTCCAACATGACACGAAATGGACCCATACATACAAAGCCAATGTGTTTAAGATGCTGATAACCTGTCTATTAACTCGATTACTATTGGTCCAAACCACAGAAATTGCAATAAAGAGGGGCTGAACGGGCTGAACTTGAAACAAGTTATTAAACACTTTCGGAGAGGATTTGAATTGCTATTTTCATTCTCAATTCTTATCGTTGTGGCGCTGGTGATTTTCCTTTGGCGCTGGCTAAAACCTCTTTCGGGGAGGCCAAAAATTCCTCTATGCAGGAAAAACCTTGGACACTATGCTATCAGGTGATGACCCCATCCAAGGTGCGTCAGGGTGGATAAGGAACCCACAAGGATATTGACTGACGTCCCTTGCTCTGCAGTACTCTTCTACTGTTGCATGTTCCATGTCCAGCCCCTTCCTCATGTCTCCAGTCTGATGGCTGGGTCTCAGAAGCCTTTTCGCCAGATTTTCAGCAGAAGTCTGCCCCCTGGTGTGACAGACCTCTCTGAATTTGGTGGAGGTGACACGGGACCGCCTTAGTTGGTGCCACTCTACACAGGAACTTTGCGGTTTTGTGCTGTTCTCAATTTTGTAAGCTGTCTTGAATGATGTTGCCAGGGACATCATGTGGAGATGCTGATGCTCAGAGCAGACGAAGGAACAGGCAGAGGGTCCCAGCCTGCAGAAAGTGGCAGCTGTGGGGGAGAAGGAACATCTGAGTGTGGACGGGTTTTTGGCACTGTCTTTGTTGGCAAGTGATAGGACAACACACTTCTTTTTTGCACTTTACCAAACTTAGATTCTACCAGAGGCACATTATCGGCTATAGCCATAGTTGTTATGAGAGGAGCCACATCACTAGAAAGGTCACTGTAGACCTTGTCCACCCTGAGTGTGGAAAGTTCAGGCAGCGGTGAACTGCCTCGCTTATACAAGTTGCTCTGATGAAAAAGATAAATAAAAAAGATGACTCATTCTCACTCAAAAAGATGAACTCATTGTTTCCATAAAGTAAGCTAAAGCATGCATTCAAATAAAACACCTGCGAATAAAGAAACACCTTACTTGTATTTAAGGAGTAGCAGAAAGACCTTATTTGTGTTAAAAGCCTGAGAAGATAGGGTTTGGACTTTCTTGCTTGATCGACTGACAGTACGAATACTACCAATATATGCTAAAATAAAATGTATCTCATAATGTAGCATATGGTTACTTTATCTGATATCTTACTGATAAGATTACTACAAAAATATATATTTTAATAATAATAATAATAAATAACCTGATGCTTTCTACCAGTCTACTTTCCCAAGGTCTGGCTGAAAAAAATCACCATGTCATTAACCAGACCAGGTTTAAAACCCTGCAATTAAACAACAAGTTTTCAATAAACTCCACACAGAGGACAACCCGGGATGACTCCCAAGGTTGGACTACCCCAGGGCTCGAACCCAGGACCTTCTTGCTGTGAGGCAACCGCGCCAACTCTGTGTGGAGTTCACTCTGTGAGAAGAATGAACGGATGCAGACCACTTGAAACCCTGGTCATTTTCACACCTAAGTAGCTACACCTGGCCAATCACTGCACAAAGTGGATGTAGATTTTGAAATGTCAGTTTCTGAAGTTACAAAAAATTTTTGGATGCAGACCTTCCCAATCAGACCTTCTGAAAGGGACTTTCTGACACTATCCGATGTTCTGAATAGCACTTCATTTCAAGCATGCAGCAACTGTAAGAAGCAATATTGCTTAACCAACCCTAATAGCAACAGGACTTAACCAAAGTTTCAGTTAAAACTAATCTACCTGTAAGGTCTGTGTAGGTATGGTCCATTTTTGACACACTGACATCTCACTGTCAATGTGGCTCAGTTATGTGGCGGTGATCACTGACAGCTAATTAGTGCTCTGCTGGCAACGGCAGCATCAAATAGGATTAGCATGGTACCATAGGCCTGGGAAGGGGGGTGCTTAAGTATCTCCTGCTGATTGGTAGCCTACTGTAATAATGGTTTCAGTGCCAGTGTTCTGGCAATTTATGCTGCCTTGTCAAAAAATGCTACTGTAGCGCAAATCAACCCTAACCTCTCCTAACCATGTGGAGAACTGTTAAGTAACATATCTCAACAGGTAGCACATATTGACAGAACACAGGTCACTCGTCGTGATTGATTGATCACGCTTCAGAGAATTAAAAGACGTTTGTGATCTGTAGTAGTAGCTGGTTTTGAGATGCCTTGTAATCTTTTAAGGAATTGCATTGTTATGTGCATATACATCTCCTAAAAGCTGCCTGCAGAACTGAATGACACAGAGTAGATTAGCACACTTGACTATCTTACATGTGCAGTGACATTGTACACAGACTGGACATTCAACTACTCATTAGGAGCTTTGTGAGCAACACAAGAGAGTGTAAAGCCACATTTGGGGCCTTCTAAGTATAAATAACTGATACTGATTATGCTAAATGTCCCACCACCAGAAATAGACAACTTAACCAGTCATTAAATGGTGAGTTACAAGGCAGAAAGTACTTGGGAGCCAAGCTTACATGAGTTACCTGAGACACATTGATGCCAAAGATATATTTCCAATGTGCTTGCATAGTTATGAGATGGAGCAAGTGAAATTGCCACATGTAGTTTTTTCTTTCGTTTCCCATTGCTAGCACCAGTGTGTCTTTAGTTCTGACTGGTAAAGCGTATAATGTGAATTAAATGGTGTTAACTTCCAATGATCCCGCCGGTCTCAAACCAGTTAGTAGAGAACAGAGAAAACATATTATGCAGAGACCTCTCACTACAAAAGACAAAAAGTTCTTCCCTATAGAGTCAGCAGTGTATTTACTCAAGAACCCACTGCATATAGGAGGAAATGATCCAGAAAATAGGTTAACAGGGCTGTACAATTCGAAATGATGCCAGACAATATTTTAAAGAGGTCTATTTTCAAAAAGTGAACCTATTCCTCAACCTTTAAAAGCCTTCATAAATAAACCCATACAAAAAAACAGACTCAAAGTGTACAGATAACTTTGAATAAAACAGAAAGAAGAGAAATCACATTAAATCAAAACATCCATATTTTTTAACCAAAGCCCTGTTAAGAGTACCTGTTAGCACTAAAATGAGCTCTTTCCGTGGATGTTATTTGGCAACCACTAGGCCCATTACCACAAATAATTACATTGCAGTTTTTTGTGCAGCAGTTGGCTGACACGAGCTTGTTCAGTGCTGAATCAATATAAAATATTCTAATACCGATTGCTCGGTGTGACTCCTAATGATAGGAAACTAGGGCTTAGGTTAAATAATAGCAGAATTTTCCTTGAAGCATTCCCTAATCAGCTGCTTACAGAAATCAAGGGCTAATGACTTGGTATTAGAAAATTTTTTCTCTTAATTCTGCATGCATTAGCCTACCTCTGAAAAGCCTTACACCAAAACTTGAATAGTGTGTGTCTTCAGAATAGTGGATTTCTAAGACAGAAATCTGCTAGACATTTTATACCTTGCACTATCTGTCCACCTTCAGCTCTCACCAGCAGTAACAATACCAGCATCTACAACCAGAGCTCAGACAACTATAGCTCTAACAACAGTTTCTACCATTGCCTCAGTGAGTGAACTGATAACCACAACCACTATGAAAGTCCCAACTGCACCATCAACCGATCTCCCACAAGAAGATGAGGGCATCCTTATCCTCCAGTTCCGGATGGAGCGCGATTTCCTCCAAGCATACAACAACCCACAGTCCCAGCAATACAAGGAGCTGGCTAATAATGTCACAACAGAGGTAATATACCACCCTTTTCTAAAAAAAAAAAAAAAAAAAAAAAAAAACAATCTAGAGAAACAAAGCAAATGTAAAATTTATCTAAAAATAATCCTTACATATTTCAGAAGATTCAAACTCACTAAGATTCTTCTTTCCATCTTTTTATAGCTAAATAGAGGTTACCTTAAAATGTATCCTCTGATATTCCTGAGATGCATCGTCAAACGTTTTTGGTAAGTTATACATATTTCCATATCTTACATAATGCATGTGCTATATGAGCAAATTAAGAATATTCACAAAGTGTCTGAAAATGAAAAAAAAAATCTCTCAATAGGCAGGGCTCTGTTGCGGTGGAGGCTGATTTGGTTTTTGTAAACCAAACAGTGGTTCCTAACATCACCAGCGCAGAGGAATCTCTTGAAATGGCAGTCAATAATTCAGTTGTATTTCTCAATATCATCCCCAATAGTATAATTGTGGGTAAGTGGCCTTTTTTATGCACTCTCTTGCTTATGTTTCAATAGTTATTCTTACAAATTGCAATATGCATTTAATATCCCTGAACAACCATATAGGATGGCACGGTGGCGCAGTGGTTAGCACGGTCACCTCACAGCAAGAAGGTCCTGGGTTCGAGCCCTGGGCTACTCCAACCTTGGGGGTCTTCCCAGGTCATCCTCTGTGTGGAGTTTGCATGTTCTCCCCGTGTTTGCGTTGGTTCCCTCCAGGTACTCCGGTTTCCACCCACAGTCCAAAGACATGTAGGTCAGGCGAATCGGCCGTACTAAATTGTCCCTTGGTGTGAATGCGTGTGTGTTGGCCCTGTGATGGTGTGGTGGCCTGTCCAGGGTGTGTCCCCGCCTGCCGCCGAATGACTGCTGGGATAAGCTCCAGCATCCTTGCAACCCTGAGTAAGGATAAGCGGTTTGGATAATGGATGGATGGAAAGAACAACCACACAATACTTAACTATGCTTTTCATGAAACTGTTCATTGCTACCCTGATGTGCTATAACATCTTTACTTGGCGAGAAAATGACAATAGAATATTATCTGACAAAGACATTCAATTACAAATAAAATGTTTTACTCTGATAACAGCTTTGAAAAATTCAACAATTGCTACTACCATAACTGGAGCGCCACCGACAACTTCAACAACCATTTCTACCACAAGACCAAATACAACAGTGGCAATATCACATACCACCAGCGGGGCTTTGTCAACAAGTAGACCTATGAATGTTATGCTATTTTTCTTATTGTTTCTCTACACTTGGTATTGGAGAGGCAATGGCTTCTCTAGGGATGAATGAAACTTTGCTTATATAATGGTGGTCAGTTAGACATGCAGTTCTTTCTGCATTTCAACTAAAAAAAAGAAGTAGCAACTTTTACCCAAACTTAAATGTACAATTTTTCTAGATATTCTGCATCATTTGTACTTATGTAACTTAATTTATAACCAAGTAAGTAGTAGTTCGAAGGTGAAATAATTTAAAAAAAAGTCTATGTATTATTTATTTAACATTAATAAACATTCTTTCCTTCACTTTGTTACTGCTGTAATCATTAAGTTGTCTCTTTGCTTTTTCTGGAGTTTGGGGTAAGAGAACAAGCAAGGGAGGTTTTTAGTTGTAAAGAAAATCCTATATATTTTCAGTGGTTAATTCAGATGTAGCAGCAGCAATGGTAATAAACACAACCTAACAGAGCCCTGAGTTGTTAATCAAAACAAAATTGTGTGTAGAGAAAAAACAGTCAACATGAATCCAGTTTCCGAGAAAGAGATTTGAAACTATTTACAACTGCAAAATAACTCCACATGGCATTCTACTTAACCTTTTTAAAAATGATACCAACAACTTGGTAGAGAACACTAGTTTGATACCTACTGTCAGGGCCGGTGCGGCCCGGTAAAGACTGCGGACCCAAAAGCAGACTCAGGGACACAAAATAGGTTTCGGTGTCTTTAAAATCAGGAGAGCAAAACATGGAATCAAGGCACCGAAGAGGTAGTAACAGACAAACTTAAAATTTCAAAAATCCTTAGCAATGGTACAGGCAGGGATCAGGCAAATATCCAAAAGGTCAAAACAGGCAGAGTTCGGTACACGGTGTAACAATAGGAACTATTGTTTAGTTCCTTGTTTCCACAGAGGTCGTTTATGTTGTTGCACCTTGAATAACGGACTGAGCGTGATGTATAACCTTACGTGCCGAAGTTATTATTAAAGTTTATAGCCCAGTGGGCTTGAAACGAGTTGTAAAGTCTTATTAGTAGATGGAAACAACACACTTTAACATGGTGGCAGCAGCGGACGACTCGGTTTGAAGTTTGGTGCGGAAAGGTTTTCTAGGAATGGGAGAGCAGTTAGTGTTGTTGAGCAACGTTCAGTATATGTTAGCATTAGCTGCTAGTGTGAGACTGCCGTGTGACATGGATGGGCTAAAACCACCGCAAACGCTATGTCTGGACTCAAGCAACCTTTCGAAGACATGGAAGGCCTGGAGGGACGAGTTTGCTCTGTATGTGAATTTAGCCATGGCTGACGCCAATGACAAACAGAAGGTGAAACTGTTCAGCTATCTTGTCGGGGAGAGCGGCAGGGAACTTATGGACACGTTATTGGGCGACACACCGAAGGATGCATGGAAGTTAGATGACGTTATCAAGAAGTTTGATGAGCACTGCGACCCCAGCGTTAACGAGACTGTGGAACGTTATCGTTTTTTTTTACAAGAAACCAGGGCACCAGTGAAAATATAGACCGTTATGTCATGGAACTGAGTGTTGGCAAAAACATGCAACTTTGGGACATTGAGAGACTCGCTCATTCGGGATCGGGTTATGTGTGGAGGTAACAACACAATCATAAGAGAAAGACTTTCCGAGAGAAAAAGTTGACACTGGACACGTTTGCAGCTGTGCAGAGCCGCTGAGCTCTCAAAGAACAATGTGAAAACCATCTCGGGATCGATGGTGGACGAGGTACATGCTGTGCAAGGACCACAGTATCGGAAACAGACAAGCAACACTGTAGAGCGCAGATATTGTGGAAAAACGCATGAGAAAAGTAAACAAAAGTGCCCAGCGTTTGGGAAGAAGTGCACAAAGTGTGGAAGAGAGAACCACTTTGCAGCAAAATGCAGAGCAAAACCGGAACTAAGGAAAAATAAATATAGGAGTAAAATAACAACTGAATCTGAGAGTGATGAATATGAAGATATTATCACCTGTGTCGCTGAAGCCAAGACAAAAACTGTAGATGCAGTAGAGACTGACACAGGGAAAGATGTGCATACAGAGACTGTAGAGGATGTAAAAGAAACTGAGAAAATTAAGAAAACTGAGCTTCTCTATGCTGGCATGCTTCTAGGCAAGGACATAGTCAAATTCCAAATAGACTGTGGTGCCAGTTGCAATATCATCCCAATTAACCTGCTGAATCCAGATGCCAAATTAGAACACACGAAGAGTGTACTAGTAATGTATAATAAAACCAAATTAAAACCACTGGGAAAATGTAAAGTGAAAATAAGAAACCCGAGAAACAACAAGCTATATCGCTTAGAGTTCCAGGTGGTGAATGCAGCTGGTACAGTGCCTCTGCTGGGTAGGAGAGCCAGTGAGGCCATGAAATTGATAAAAGTGCAATATGAAAACATCATGACAATAGACAGTATTGTCACAACAGAAACAACAACAGGACAGTGGACAATGGGACAGATTAAAGACGAGTATGCTGATGTGTTCACTGGTGATGGCTGCCTCGAGAGAAAATACAAAATAGAGGTGGACAGCACAGTGAAACCAGTACAGCTGCCAAAGAGGCAGGTCCCAGTCGCCATGATGAAACCACTGAAGGACGAGCTACAAGACCTACAGCAAAGAGGGATCATAACACCTGTGGAATGCAGTACAGATTGGATCAGTGCAATGGTGGTGGTACAGAAACCAAGTGGGAAACCAAGAGTGTGTATCGATCCCAAGCCTTTGAACAAAGCTCTAAAGCGGAGTCCCTTCCCACTTGAGGACATTTTACGGGACTTGTCAAAAGCAAAAGTGTTCACAGTGTGTGATGTCAAGAGTGGATTCTGGCATGTGCAGCTGGAGGAGGAGTCCAGCTATTTAACAACATTTGCCACTCCAATCGGACGTTACAGGTGGCTGAGGATGCCAATGGGGATAAGTCCGGCCCCAGAAATCTTTCAGAGAAAGCTCACACAAGCGCTGGACGGTGTACCGGGCTTGTACATTATAGCTGACAATGTGCTGATCACAGGCCAATGGGAAACACATGTGGAAGCTGAGCGTGACCATGATGGAAAACTGAGACTGTTTCTTGAAAGATGCAGACAAAAGAACATCAAGCTGAACAAAGACCAATTCAAGCCGAGACAAAAGGAGACCACATACATTGGACACCGCCTGACGGCTGATGGACTTAGTGCATGCTGTTGAGAAGATGCCGGCACCGATGGATGTGAAAGGAGTGCAAAGGCTGCTAGGTATGGTAAATTATCTAGCCAAGTTTTGTCCCCACCTCTCAGACCAGTGTATAGTGTTGAGAGATTTGACACACAAAAACAGGGAGTGGAACTGGACAGCACAGCACGAGGAGGCTTTCCTCAAATTGAAAGAGACTATAGCAAAGGTCCCAGTACTGAAATATTACAACCCAGATGAGGAACTCACAGTGCAGTGTGACGCTTCAGACACAGGCTTAGGCGCAGCGCTCATGCAGATGGGTAAGCCAATAGCATTTGCAAGCAGAGCACTCACTCAAACAGAGCGTGGGTATGCGCAAATAGAAAAGGAGTTCTTAGCAATGGTTTTTAGCATGGAAAGATTTCACCAGTATACATACGGCCGAAAAGTGATGGTGCAAAGTGATCACAAGCCGTTGGAAACGATAGTGAGAAAACCTCTACTGAGTGCACCCAAAAGGCTGCAGGGAATGATGCTGCGCATACAAAAGTATGATCTAGATGTAGTATATGTGCCAGGTAGATACATGCTGCTAGCAGACACTCTGAGCAGAGCTTATCTTCCTGAGTGCGCACCGGATGCAGAACTAGAGACTGTCAACATGGTACAACACTTACCTATCGCAGCAGACAGGCTACATGATATATGATCTGCCACAAAAGAGGATGAAACACCGCAGCTTCTCATCAAAATGATGCAGCAAGGATGGCCTGACGATAAGTCAAAAACACCAAGGGAAATCAAGCCCTGCTTCTCATTCCAAGAGGAGTTAAGCCACCAAGATGGAATAGTGTTCATGAGTGAGCGCGCTGTCATCCCTGATGCGTTGAGGAAAGACATCACTTGCCGCCTACATGCATCACATCTGGGTGTGGAAGGATGCCTACGGAGGGCTAGGGAGTGTGTCTATTGGGAGGGCATGAACGACCAAATAAAGTCATATATAGCAAAGTGTGACATCTGCAGATCAATGGACATTAAACAACAAAAAGAAACACTAATGTCACATGATGTGCCAAGCAGGCCGTGGGCAAAGGTGGGCACGGATCTGTTCATGTTTGATAACAAAGACTACCTCATAATTGTTGATTTTTTTCTCAAATTTTTGGGAAATAGATTACCTGGCAGATACCAAGTCAACCACAGTGATATAGAAGCTGAAAGCTCATTTTGCCCACCAAGGTATCCCAGATATTGTAATCTCGGACAATGACCCACAGTATTTGTCACAAGAATTCCAGAAGTTCAGTCGACTGTGGGGATTTCAACATAAAACCTCATCACCAGGTTACCCGCAAAGCAACGGCAAAGTTGAGTCAGCCGTTAAGACAGCAAAAAGACTCTTGGCTCAAAGCCAAGGCTGCTGGACAGGATCCTTATCTCGCCCTTCTGGACCACCGCAACACACCATCACAGGGTACTGATACACACCAGCACAGCGGCTGCTCAGTCGCCGTACCAAAACACTACTGCCAACCAAGGCAAGCCTGTTACAGCTGAAAGTTGTGCAGGTGAAACAGGATTTACAAAATAACCAACAACCTCAGAGGGCATACTACGACAGGTCGGCTAAAGACTTGGACACGCTTGCCCCAGGTGAATGTGTGAGAGTTCAGCCTCTCGCACCCCACACTGGCTGGAGAGTGGGCAAGGTGCTGAGGCCGGTCGACAGGAGATCCTAGGAGGTCCAGCTGCACACGGGTGGTGTCATCAGGAGAAATCGTAGACACCTCAGGCATGCACCAGGAGCAATCTTCACTGACACTATGGACATGGAGATCAGCAGCCCCAGTCAGCCAGTGTGTTGAACCCGGATGTTCAGAGTTTTCCTTCTCGCAGTGTCTTAGCAGGACACAAAACCAAGGACACTAGTGACAGGGCCAACCCTGTTACCACCAAATCGGGCCGCTCTGTGGTGCAGTCGCAGCGATACAAAGACTTTGTGACCTCACACAGATGAATGGATCTGTAGCACTAATGGACTTTGGGGGGCATGGATGAAAAATAAAAAAAAGTGAATCACAAATGTTGTGTACATATGTTCTTGTTCACGTATTCATTTAAACATTGGTTATGTTAAACTGTGAAGAGAAGCCATAGCACTTTGATACACAGTAGTTGATAATGATCATTTTCATTAGTAGCTATAAGTAACTGATAAATATGTTAGTTATTATGAAAAACATTTTGAATGTTGATATTCCAGCAGTGTTAGTAGCAAAGAGTTTTGTTTATATTTTATTGTTTACAGCGATAGACAATTAAAAATAATGTATTAAAGGTTCTAAAAAAGAAGAAACTCTGAAAAGAGAAAGGATGTAACAACACAAACATTGTTTAGTTCTTTGTTTCCACAGAGGTCGTTTATGTTGTTGCACCTTGAATAACGGACTGAGCGTGATGTATAACCTTACGTGCCGAAGTTATTATTAAAGTTTATAGCCCAGTGGGGGTTGAAACGAGTTGTAAGTCTTATTAGTAGAAGGAAACAACACACTTTAACACATGGGTGAGCAAGGGAACACAGCACAGGTACAGGCAGGGATCAGGCAGATTTCCAAAGGTCAAAAACTGGCAGAGTTCGGTACACAGGTGAGCATGGAAACACAGCAAAGGTACTGGCAGGGATCAGGCAGACTCACGTGGCTAAACAGGCAGAGATTGGCGACAAGAGACAAGGCAGGGCAAAGTGTCCAAGACAACAGGCGAAAACACAATCCAGAAACAGGCGTGGGTCAAAAATCAGGAGTCCAAAAGTAGCAGGCATGAGCAAGATCTCCCCCCCCCCCCGAGCGACGCAACAATCTAGCAAGGAGTGTAGCTCCTGGCATGGCTTAAAAAGCCATGGCTGACGAGGAGAGTGGCAGCAGGTGTGGTAGAGCAGGAGCTGTTTGTGGGCTGTCTTATCTGTCCATCAACCAGGAGGCAGGGCAGAAGGGAAAACCTGGCCTGGCGTGCACGGCATCTAGCAGGCTAGTTTGGCCGGACTGTGACACCTACATACTTATTGCAGCAGCAAAAATAATAAACAGCAAAAAACACACAATTACAAGAAAAAATGCAAAGAAGTAACTGTCTGACTTTCTGTCTATATGGAGGGATCCGACGACGACTTTATAGTTCAGTGTCTTTATTTCAACGGTGACGGTTACAATCATACAGTAGCTAGCTCCGCAGTAGTGACTCGTCTGAGTGCTAAACATAGACTGACGATTATGTGGTTCACCTGCGCCCTCATGCGTCAGATGGACTAGAGAATATTACATTCCCCTTCTTAAGAAATTGAAATCAACATTAGACTCCCAACATTAGAAGCACATGTCCTGTATCAAACATATGAACAATCAGGACAAAAGAAAACACATTTTATAGTAATCACTGATAGAGTCAATACTCTTAATAAAACATGTAATATCATTCATTCAATATTACTGTATGCATATTAAACTACGGTAAGTAATCAAACACTTAAGAGGTAATACAAATCACAAGAACATTTTACAATATTTTTTTTTAGATAAGGGCAGCGATCCGCCTACACCCTTGTACATTACATGTCCAGAACCTCTCTGGGCTTCACTGCTCATCCATACCTTGTCTGGTAGGGGACAGTCTCTGAGGCTGTCTCAGCCGCTGCATGTGAGACGTGTGGTGTGTTGTGAATTGTGAGTTGACCGTGTGTGTGTGCTGTGATGCACAGGGCGTGTGTGATGCGTCAGTGCAGTAATACTGGGGTAGGAGTGCTTGTAGTTAGTGCATGCTGCATGCTGCTTCTGCTTGCTACTCTCTGCTCTCAGCTACTGCCGCCGGCTAGCCCTCTTTGTGGGGGTGAAAAGAGGAGCCGAGTGCGTAAGTCTCCCCTGCCGGTACATAGCCTCTCTACCGCCAAGACTCCTGCAGTGCCCCCTCGTGGCCACACACGGTAACTGGGTACCTTGCGGTCCCTGGCTAAACTGTAGGGGATCTCGGAGCTACAGTGGTCCCCAGAGGTCTAATGCGCAGGCCCATGTGAAGTGGATACGCCCTGGCATTGACCAACCACTGTCCCACTGCCTTGTGGGTAAGTGTAGGACGACAAAGGCTAGGGGAGCACACCCTGAGAGAAAAGCAATGTGCATGGCGGCGCACGATAGGCGGTCCTCTGACAGACTGGAGCTCCGGCAGCCTCCTGCAGCTGTGGAAGAGTGCTGGTCGTCTTGGGCCCCCCTTGCCACCAGATCCCACCCTCTCACAGTGAAGAAGTGATGCTGGGACATGCGCACCCCCAGCGGCACTGTAAATAATCTCTTTGCGCAGGTATCCACCTCTGCCTTGGTGAGACCAGCAACCGGAATATGGATCAAAGTCTGGCGGCGATGGGGTGTCTGGTGACGGGAGCAGGTATTAATGCACTGGAAGCTCCTAATCAGACCCCTGCACGCCAGCGGCACAGGGCTATTCATGGTCGCCAGCAGCTGGGCTTGAGTGGCAGCTGCTCTCGGCAGACCCCTGTGTGTCTGAGCAGCCCTATTTAGGAGCCACACTGCTCACCCCAACTGGGGAGGGGCCTAGAAAAGGTGGCCTAAACATTGCCCACTCAAAACATCCTGGATAGGCTACCGCACCTATCGGGACATTCCACTCTGCGGTCGAAATAAAAAAAAGAAAATAATTCCCTTTAAACTGGCAACATGGAACATAAGAACTCTGCTGGACGTTAATGCCGAAAGACCTCAGCGAAGGACTGCACTAATTGCAGCGGAACTCAATCGCTACAATATTGACATTGCTGCACTCAGTGAAACCAGGTTCCTGGATGAAGGCTCCCTGAAGGAGGACACCTACACCTTCTTCTGGAAGGGATACCCTGCAGGAGGACAACATCAGCATGGTGTGGGATTTGCAATAAAAAACAGCCTCCTACCAAGACTCACTGAAACACCGATTGGCATAAGTGAAAGACTCATGTCGCTCAGGATCCCTCTGGCCAAGAAACGTTATGCCACCCTCCTAGGTGCCTATGCACCAACACTGCCATCAGAGGATGACGTAAAGGACCGCTTCTATCAGTCACTAGATGAGGCTCTCCATCATATACCCAAGGAGGACAAGATCTTTTTGCTGGGCGATTTCAATGCCAGAGTGGGGAAAGACAACAAGGTGTGGAGTGGTGTCATTGGTGGGCATGGCATTGGGAAAGTCAATGCAAATGGACTGCGCCTCCTAAGCCTCTGTGCTGAGCATGGCTTGACCATCACAAACACCCTCTTCCAATTAAAAAACAAGCACAAAACATCCTGGATGCACCCACGCTCCAAACATTGGCACCTATTGGACTACATCATTGTGAGACGTGCTGATACAAAAGACGTCTTACTCACTCGTGCAATTAGAGGTGCTGAGTGCTGGACAGATCACCGGCTCATCATGACCAGGCTCCAGGTGGAGGTACGCCCTGCTGTTCATCTCCAAAGGTCAGGAAAGAAGAGGCTTGACTGTACCCGGCTAGAAAAGGCTGAGGTCCAGAACAATCTCCGCCTCTCTCTGGCTGAAAACCTGGAAGACATTGAGCTTCTCTTGAGCACGGATGATTCCATTGACAGGAAATGGTCTTCCGTGAGCTCCAGACTCTACAAGGCAGCATCCCAATCCATCGGTTACAAGAGCAGAAAACACCAGGACTGGTTCAATGACAACACAGGCACAATAACTTCCATACTCAAAGGCATGCATAAAGCACACAGTGCTGTCCTCAACAATCCCACATCAGCTACACTCCGGCAACAATGGCAAGCATCCAGGAGAGAGGTGCAGTCAAAATTGCGTGCCCTGCAGAATGAGTGGTGGATATCGAAGGCAAATGAAATACAATCCCATGCCGATAGAAATGATATGCACAACTTTTATGATGCAGTGAAAACCATCTACGGCCCAAGAAACTGCTCTGTCTCCCCCCTGAAGTCTGATGATGGTACCACCCTCATAAAAGACCAGAAATTCATCACAAAAAGATGGGCAGAACATTTTGAGACTCTTTTGAACCAGCCCTCCCCAACCGATCCCTCGATCTTGGATGAACTACCTGTCCGCCCCACCATCCAAGACCTTGACCTTCCACCAACCTTTGAAGAGGTTCATTGTGCAGTTAGGTCGCTGAAAAATAACAAGACCCCTGGCCCTGACAGTATCCCTGCAGAGATTTTTAAACAGGGAGGCTACCTCTGCACCCGTGCACTTTTCCTGTTCATCTCACACGTATGGAAGAACGAAACTGTCCCTCAGCAGTGGAGGGATGCTAACATCATCTCCATATATAAAGGCAAAGGAGAAAAGTCCCTCTGTTGCAACAGCCGTGGCATTTCACTACTGGCTGTTGCTGGAAAAGTCCTGGCCAAACTCATGTTACACAGGCTGGTAAAACACATCTCAGAGGAGCTGTTGCCTGAGTCACAGTGTGGGTTTAGGAGGAATAGGAGTACTGTGGACATGGTGTTCACAGCACGGCAACTCCAAGAGAAGTGCAGGGAGCAACATCAGAACCTCTTCATAGCCTTCATCGACCTGTCAAAGGCTTTCGACACAGTCAACAGGGACATCCTATGGAACATCCTCCTGAAGTTTGGCTGTCCACGAAAGTTTGTCAACATCCTTCAAAGATTTCACGTGGGGATGATGGCACGTGTGACCATTGGAGGCCAGGAATCTGAGCCCTTCAGGGTGTGCACCGGGGTACGTCAGGGGTGCATCCTTGCTCCAGTTCTTTTTAACATCTTCCTCCTGTGTGTGACATTGCTGCTCCACAAGGAAATCAGGAAGGACAGTGGGGTTACTGTGGACTTCAGACTAGATGGAAACCTATTTAACATCCGTAGGCTCCAAGCGGTCACAAAAATGACATCGGAGCACATCATTGAGTTACAGTACGCAGATGACTGTGCAGTTGTGGTCCACACACCCGAGGCACTACAAGCTACCCTTGCAGCTGCTACAAGGGCGTATGGTAGGCTGGGGCTCTCTATAAATGTGACAAAGACTGAAGTAGTATGCCAGTGGGCATCTACTCCTCCATCTCATTCACCAACCTTCAACATCTCCGACAAACCACTTGCAACAGTGGAATCCTTCAAATACCTGGGCAGCTTTCTCTCTGACGACTGCAGCATTGACAGGGAGATGCAAAACCGGATTAAACAAGCGTCATCCTCTTTTGGCAGACTTAGGAGAAGGGTCTTTCAAAACAAAGACCTCAACCTCCACACCAAAATATCTGTCTACTTGGCAGTTGTCATCACGACTCTCCTCTACAGCTGTGAGGCGTGGACCCTGTACAGCCACCACCTCAGGATGCTTGAGGCCTTCCACATCAGATGCCTACAATGCATCCTGAGGATAACCTGGCGTGACCGAGTGCCCCATACTGAAATACTCCGCAAGACCAACTGCATCAGCATGGAGGCTACCCCAGCACCAACTTCGATGGCTCGGTCACGTCATCAGGATGCCAAAGGAGCGCTTACCGCGTAAAGTGCTGTATGGCCAGCTACATCTTGGCCGCCGCTTGGCAGGGGGCCAGAAAAACGGTACAAAGACCAGCTGAAGACCATCATAAAGAAGTGCGGCCTGAACCCGAGCCAGCTGGAAGACACTGCCGCCCAACGCTCCATCTGGCGGCAGCTCTGTCAACAAGGGGTGCAAAACCTCGAGAAGGACCGCGGTGATCGACGGACCAGAAGACGTCTGAAGAGACATGAAGCCAGTACCACACCTACACCCCCAGTCAGTGATTTCACCTGTTCTGTCTGTGGCAGACATTGTGGATCGCGGATTGGGCTTTACAGCCATAAGAAGACTCACAAGTGACAGAGGCAGGATTGTCATCATCGGACACGACGGACAACCTAAAGCAAGCAAGCAAGCAAGAGTTGACCGTAGTTCTCGTCAGTGCCTGTGTTGGTGTGAGTGTCGGTGTGTGTTTCTTTTGTGTCCAGGAGGTGACGTCTGTTTCGTCTGTACTCCTGTCCTTCAGCTGTGCGGACATGGTAGGATCTGTTGGTATCCGCTGGCTGGATGACAACTGCTGGTTTCCAACAGCCGTGCTCCTGGAGTCTGATGTGTTGTCCTTCGTGCAGCTGTGACATCGGCTTCGCTGACCTGTTGTAATATCTTTTCTGCTGCAGCTGACGTTGGACTCTCCTGGCGTGCATGTCTCTGTGACTGACGACCTCGGGCTGAAGCTGCTGGTGTGTTGGGTAGAATTGAGTGCTTGCATTTCTCCATGCCCCTGTGTCCTGGGTGTATCCGGGATAACATCTCTGCGCGGAGCGAGGTAGGTATGATGATTTTCTCGCCTTTAAACAAAATGTTATTCATCTCTGACAGTTCATCTCGGTGGTTCCAGTATTCTGCAACTCTCTGAGGGCATCTTCTCCTCTCCTCAGGCCGTCCTTCTGTGATTGTCTCTCTCAGCATTGAGAGCTGTGTGTCTGCGGCAGTCGCAGCTCTGATTTCTGTCAGTTTCGTGTCACTGACCGGCAGGCCACTGTACACTGTATGTACCTGCATGTCCATGCCTTCTCTGAGGCTGTCATCCTGGTCTGTGAGCGACTTGCGGGACAGCTTGTCTGCCATGGGGATCTCTTTGCCTGGTCTGTGCACGATGGTGAAGTCATACCGCTGTAGCTGGAGGATCATCCGCTGTAGTCTCGGAGGCGCTGCTGTGAGTGGCTTTCTCATAATGGACTCAAGCAGTTTGTGGTCACTCTCCACAATGACATGATGACCATAGGTGTATTGGTGAAAACGCTTGCATCCGAACAGAATAGCATATAGCTCTTTCTCTATTTGTGCGTAATTGACTTCACTGTCATTTAGCGATTTGGATGCATATCCAATGGGCTTTTCTTTCTGTAGAAGGACTGCACCTAGTCCGTACTTCGATGCGTCGACTTGTAGTCTGAGCTCTTTACCAGGGTCATAGTAGGCTAAGACTGGTCCTGGTTCGCGTGTGATCACTTCTTTCATCTTCCTGAAAGCTTCGTCATGCTGCGCATCCCATCTGAATTCACTGGACTCCTTCAGCAGGTGACGCATGGGTGCGTTGATGTCTGAGAGCATCGGGGCAAACTTGGACAGATAGTTAACCATACCGAGGATTGTCTCCAACTCACCCTTGTCCTTGGGTGGCTCCATGTCTCTCACAGCTGCAATCTTGGTTGGGTCAGGCTTGACTCCATCTTTTGTGATGCGATGCCCGAAATAACTGACCTCGGTGGTGCAGATCGTGCTCTTCTCTGGGTTGAGTTTCACTCCTCGCTCTCTGGAGCGCTGGAACATGGCTCGGAGGTTGCTGTCGTGGTCCTCCTTGCTCTTTCCATATACGAGGACATCATCCACTATGGCTGTGACTCCTTGAAGACCTTCGTAGGTCTCATCAACCTTCCGTTGAAACTCGTCCTGGGCGGAGATCAACCCAAAGGGTAGACGAAGGAGACCGTATCTTCCGAACACTGTGTTGAATGTTGTCAACTTGGACGACTCTTCTGCGAGTTTTATCGCCCAGTACTCTGAGCGAGCATCCATGACACTGAAATAGCTGGCCCCTGCCAGTTTGGAGGTGATGTCGTCGAGGGTAGGTAGAGGATAATGAGGTCGTTTCACAGCCTTGTTCAGGTCCTTCGGGTCGAGGCACACTCTGAGCTTTCCTGTGCGTGGCTTTTCTGCTGCCACCATTGAGTTGACCCATTCAGTCGGTTCTATGACTTTCACAATAATCTGTTGCTTCTCCATGTTCTGTAGCTCCTTTTTGAGACGGTCGCGTAAGGCTACTGGAACGCGCCTCGGTGGGTGGACCACAGGTGTTACATCGGGGTCAACGTGGATTATGCATTCACCAGAAAACAGTCCTATTCCTTTGAAAACATCTGAGTACTCCTTAATGAGTGACACCTCGGGTGTGTTGGATACAGACAGTATGAGCTTGATCAGTCCAAAGTCTAGGCATGCTTTTAATCCTAGCACAGGTGGTGCCTGTGTGTCAACAACGTAGAACTTCAACATTGACTGGGTGCCTTTGTACTGGCATTTCAGGTCACATTTACCTTGAACGACGAGCCGCTCACCACCACAGCCATATAGTGGGCGAGTGGAGGGCTACAATGCACTCTGTATTCCCAGTCTTCTGAAAGCTTGTGTGGGAATGACATTAGCTGAGGACCCAGTGTCTACTTTAAAACTGACTGTGTTTTTGTTTGGACCTACTTGCATATCAGCGAAAACTTGATCCATATTTTTACTGTCTTTACCTTGTGTCAATGCGTCGATGAACAGTTCTTCATTGTCTGAGCATCTGTCAGACTCATTTTCTTCCACAGTGTGTACGCCTTTTCCTGGTCTGGAGAGACACACTTTAGCGAAATGGTTCCATTTGCTGCAGCTTTTGCATTGCTTGCCTTTTGCTGGGCAGGTTTCGTTTCCACTGTGAGTCTTGTTCCCACAGTATTTGCATCCTTTACTGCGGTTGCTGTCTCCCTCTCTCCATGAGGCATTGTCTGACGCTGCGTGCCCTTTTGTGTCGCCCTCGCGCCTTTTCCAGTGCTTCTTCTTTGTTGCATTCCGACTGATTGCATGCACAGCCTGTTCGCGCGTGCCCGTGCTGGTGCTAGCAATGGTTTTGAGCTGTGCTTGTGATAGTTCATGAGACCTAGCAACGTCTATTGCTTTTTCCAATGTTAGCTCGGAACCGATGTTCAGTAGTTTCTCTCTCACTCTCGGTGAATGAACTCCGAAAACGATACGGTCTTTGATCTCCTCTTCACTCTCTCTATAATTACAGTCCTTCACAAGCAGTCTCAAATCAGTCACAAACAGTTTGAAAGGCTCGCTAGCTGCCTGTGCCCTTCCATGGAACTTGCAGCGCGCGAAGATCATATTTGCTTTGGGTTTTACATACCGTTCAAAACGACCGTAGTATGTTTCCAACAGCTTTCCTTCTGCTTCTGAGAGCGTCCATGTATTGTAAATGTCCCGTCCATTTTCTCCTACCCAAATCAGTAGGTAGCTGCATTTTTCCTCCTCCGATTTCCTCTTTAAAGGTCCAGAAAACATCAACTCAACGTGCAATTTAAACTTGCGCCATGCTTCGGGGAGACTGCTAGCTTCCCAGTCCATGCGGGGTGCAGGAACTCCAGCAACGTCCATTCTGACTTTTCTGTTTCTTCTCCTTTTCATGCTTTTACTCTGACATCATGTCTGACTTTCTATCTATATGGAGGGATCTGACGACGACTTTATAGTTCAGTGTCTTTATTTCAACGGTGACGGTTACAATCATACAGTAGCTAGCTCCGCAGTAGTGACTCGTCTGAGTGCTAAACATAGACCGCCGATTATGTGGTTCCCCTGCGCCCTCATGCGTCAGATGGACCAATCAGCTTGCAGCTAACTTAACAGCCAATAGGAGTGCTTGTATCACATCAACCTTATAGCCAAACGGGCTATTATATTCTAGAGAATATTACAGTAACCACAATCATACGAAAATGAACCTCTAAACATGTGTCCTTCGTTAACACAATAATTAGTTGGGTGGTTTACAAACAAATGTACTCTAAAGTGAGCTAAATGTTCATTTCTTTTGTCTACCTTCAAAAATAGTGAGCCTTTAGTGGTCGAAGCTTACCGGAAATGTTTATCCAACAAAAGCAACAGCAAATGAGTAGGGCTCTCTCTGCTGACTGTTGTAATTAATATAATTGTCCCACCAAACAACGCACAATGTGTTTTAAATGTTTTGTGTCATAAACGTGTTATCTATAGAAAAAGAAATGGTTGTTTGACCTATATGGAATGTTGAATACCCCAACAGTGTTAACAGTGATAGACTCCCAAATAATTATTCATAAATAATAATAATAATCATAATAATAATAACAATGGATTGCATTTATATAGCACTTTAGCTGAACACCCAAAGCACTTCACATTGAAGGGGGATACCTGGGTTAAGCATGGCACCCATTTTGCACCACATCACTCACCACACATCAGCTTGAGGTGGAGAGGGAGGAATCATTGAGCCAATTAGATGTCGTCTAGATAGATGAAAAAAGGCAGGTCCCGTAGCACCGATTCCAAGAGGCGCTGGAATGTCTGCACCGCATTCCTGAGGCCGAACGGCATGCGCAGGAACCCGAACAGTCCAAATGGGGTGATCACCGCCATTTTGGGGACATTCAAAGGGTGGACGGGCACCTGATGGTATCCACTGACGAGGTCCACTTTGGAAAAGATTACTTTTCCAGCCAGGTGGGTGGAAACATCCTGGATGTGTGGGAGTGGGTAGCGGTCCGGTGTCATCGTATTGTTAAGTTGGCGGTAATCACCGCCACAGGCGCCACCTGCCGCCAGACTTCAGACGAAGTGGAGGGGTGAAGCCCACGGGCTGTCAGAGCGGTGAATGATGCCGAGATGCTCCATATTCTCGAACTCATCTCTGGCTGCGGTGACTTTGGCCCAGTCGAGGGGCCGAGCCCGAGCATAGACTGTGGGCCAGTGGTGGGGATGTGGTGCTCCACTCTGTGTTTGGCGGTGGAAGACGAGAAGGTGGGCTGCGTGAGGACCGGGAACTCAGCGAGAAGCCGGAGAAAATCGTCTGAGGCAGAAAGCATGCTAGACAGTCTGAAGGAGTCCGCCCGGCTGAGAGTACACACATACGTGCTCTCCCAGGCTTGTGCTCTCCCAGGAGATCCAGCATCCTGTCCATAAGCTCAGATGGCTTACTGTCACCGAGACCTTGTAGAGAGAAGAGACGGCTGGCCTGCTCAGCGTCAGAAGTTTAAAAGTTTTCCACAGGTGAGCTTTGAGTGTCTTGTATTTATCCTACTGCGGGGGATTTTTGAGGAGGCTCACCACTCTGGTTGCTGTTGAACTGCCGAAGCTGATGCCACATAATAGCATTTTGTATTTTGTGGCATCCGCGGTGATTTCCCGCAATGCGAACTGACTTCTGTCTGGGCGAACCAAGCCGAGGCTGATGACTCCCAGAACTTCGGCAGCTTGGGAGAAACTGCATTAGTCGTCATGTTCATAGAGTTGTCTCTGGAAAAGTCCAGCAGACAAACGTCGGGGTCACCAATGTGGAAATTGCAGGAAAGTAGAGACGGACAATTTCTCTCACTGACTACATGAACGTGTGTGTCATTTATTCTTCCGTACAAAATCACAACGCCAGCAACATGGCGCTGCCCCAACCACCCTAGTCCTAGCTCCAACCTGTCAACCCGCAAACCCTTTCTTAAAGGGCCCGTGTCTACTTAACACAGAACATCAACCGATTATGGTGAATTGTGCCCATATACACTCACCGGCCACTTTATTAGGCACACCTGTCCAACTGCTCGTTAACGCAAATTTCTAATCAGCCAATCACATGGCAGCAACTCAATGCATTTAGGCATGTAGACAGGGTCAAGACGATATGCTGCAGTTCAAACCGAGCATCAGAATGGGGAAGAAAGGTGATTTAAGTGACTTTGAACGTGGCATGGTTGTTGGTGCCAGACGGGCTGGTCTGAGTATTTCAGAAACTGCTGATCTACTGGGATTTTCACGCACAACCATCTCTAGGGTTTACGGAGAATGGTCCGAAAAAGAGAAAATATCCAGTGAGCGGCAGTTCTGTGGGCGAAAATGCCTTGTTGATGCCAGAGGTCAGAGGAGAATGGCCAGACTGGTTCGAGCTGACAGAAAGGCAACAGTAACTCAAATAACCACTCATTACAACCGAGGTATGCAGAAGAGCATCTCTGAACGCACAACACATCGAACCTTGAGGCAGATGGGCTACAGCAGCAGAAGACCACACCGGGTGCCACTCCTGTCAGCTAAGAACAGGAAACTGAGGCTACAATTCGCACAGGCTCACCAAAATTGGACAATAGAAGATTGGAAAAACGTTGCCTGGTCTGATAGTCTCGATTTCTGCTGCGACATTCGGATGGTAGGGTCAGAATTTGGCGTCAACAATATGAAAGCATGAATCCATCCTGCCTTGTATCAACGGTTCAGGCTGGTGGTGGTGGTGTAATGGTGTGGGGGATATTTTCTTGGCACACTTTGGGCCCCTTAGTACCAACTGAGCATCGTGTCAGCGCCACAGCCTACCTGAGTATTGTTGCTGACCATGTCCATCCCTTTATGACCACAGTGTTCCCATCTTCTGATGGCTACTTCCAGCAGGATAACGCGCCATGTCATAAAGCTCGAATCATCTCAGACTGGTTTCTTGAACATGACAATGAGTTCACTGTACTCAAATGGCCTCCACAGTCACCAGATCTCAATCCAATAGAGCACCTTTGGGATGTGGTGGACCGGGAGATTCGCATCATGGATGTGCAGCCGACAAATCTGCAGCAACTGCATGATGCTATCATGTCAATATGGACCAAACTCTCTGAGGAATGTTTCCAGTACCTTGTTGAATCTATGCCACGAAGGATTAAGGCAGTTCTGAAGGCAAAAGGGGGTCCAACCCGGTACTAGCAAGGTGTACCTAATAAAGTGGCCAGTGAGTGTAGTCCGCTACAATTGCAAATTACATGTCTAGATACCATGTTAATGCTGATAAAAACAAAGACTTGTGAAAAGTTACAGATGTCACCCCATTCCACCAATTGCTGCCGAAATAAGACAGAGATCCTAGACACTAGGTGGAAGAGGACTATCTATATTATGACAGCACATGCAAGGACAGGAATCGCGTGCTCGCTCAAGTTTTCATATGCTCACTCTCTCTTTGAAATTCTCGCTCTCTGTATTTTTTCCAACCGGAAATGCGTCATAGATTAAGGCTTGACTAGCGATCGTCTGTTTTTTTTTTTAACAAAATCGTATTTAAATCCAATTCAAAACATTACAAAGAGAACATCGTCATATATATATATATATATATATATATATATATATATATATATATAGTAATAAACTAATAAACTAGCTTTTGTTTATTATAAGAATGACTAGCAAGAGTTCAGTATTTTGCAATTAAAGGATGGGTTTATTCTGTGCTCTTAGGCTCAACAACAACATCAGTATCCGTGTGTAACGTACTGACTGCTTTTCGGCACCTCCCACTTACAGTAGCAACTGTCGTAAAACACGTCATAAAACTCACATCTATGACATCTCCCCCTTCTAGATACAGCCATTATCCATATCCACGTAACACTCAATGCTTAATATAAAGAACAACACCCTCTAGTAGCCTAAGAGTAACAGAAGAGAGAAAGAGTAAATGTTTACCAACCATTATGTCTCTCAACAAACATGCATAACCAACAATGTCATACTTTTTTTCCCCACACTAAACAACTGTGACATGTCTCTTATCAGCAAACATGTATAACAGCCAATGTCATACTTTTTTTTCTTCATACTAAAGTCTCTGACTAAACCTTCCCTTCACAAGTCAAGTCTCTGGACAGGTTTAAAAGCCTACCAGACCTGGTTTTTGGCTGTCCATTAGTGTTCACTTTTGGGCCAGGTGAGCTATGTTTTGGGCTCACCTGAATGTCTGGTGAGTCACTCCTGGGGTTTGTGTTGGCCTCCTCTGGGGACCCTGCAATGGGCACCGCTTGGAAATGGCGACAGTTTCGCCTGTACAGAGCTCCTTGCTATCTCTCGATTATGTACAACCTCTGTGTAGTGCGCTCACCTGCCACTACCACCGGTGTTGCCCAGATTTTTTGATGGTCCAGCCTTGTGAGGACATGGTCTCCTTGCTGTAGCGGTGTGAGCTTTTTCATGCCGTGATGCTTGTTGTAGTAAAAGGCCTGTTTACTCTTCTCCGCAGCATCTATAGCTCTGATGTGATGTCGGCTCGGCCACTTTGGTTGCAGATTCTTGGGAAGGATGGGCAGGGTCGTCCTGATTCCCATCAGGAGTTCGGCCGGACTGACACCCGTGCTGCTGTGTGGAGAGGATCTGTAGATCATGAGAACAAGGAGAGGATCTTTTTGTTTCAGAATCCCATTGGCTGTTTGGACTGCATGCTCTGCATGTCCGTTTACTTGCGGGTTATGGGGGCTAGAGATCATGTGCTTGAAGTCCATTTCACGGGAAGACATCACTACTGAACTGTGGCCCGTTGTCACTGACAACCTCCTCTGGGATTCTGTACCGGGTAAATTAATGTCTTAGCTTCAAGGCTACCTGTGCGATTGTCGTGGTTGACATGTGGATTATCTCCAAGTATCGAGAGTAGTAGTCCGTTGTGACTAGGGTTTGGGTATTGAAAACGGTGCCCATATGACACCGACCAAAATATCTCGGTCCTACCAGTATCAAACTCTTTGGAAAAAAACGGTGCCAAATTTCGATACTTTACGGTAGACGACGTGAACGCTATCGCAGCCAGCCAATCACTGCCAGCGTTGTTGTATATAGACTGACAAATCAGCATGAAGCTATTTGGTATGCGTGTGCATCTCGTGACTGGTTGGAGTTGAAAACTGGCGGGCATGATTCAGTGAGCTACTATGCGTTCCAAAGCGTGGCTACACTTTGTAAAAATAGACAGCAAACCTGACACAGTAAAATACAATCGCTGCAAAGCGATCATCAAATGCAAGTCTGGGAATACGTCAAATATGATGAAACATCTGATCACGCATGGGATAAATGTACGAGTGGACAACTGCTCTGTGTTTGATAACATTAATGTCCATGCTGCTGCCAACGTTAACGTTAGCTCTGGGACGTCTGCTGCTGGGTCTTCTGGTGCCACTGCTAGCAATGATGAAACAGGTAAGGACGGTTCTGTCAAGCGTTTCTGGTTCTAACGTTAGCAGTATGTCTGAGGTAAAAAAAAAGAATTGAAGCTAGTCTAACGTCATAGAACGTTAGCTATGCTAGGTTATAAAAATGAAGCTAACGTAGCTAGCGCTAGCTAACTTTAGTTAACAGTTATTAGCAGTCTGAGAATTAAAAAAAAAAGATAACGTTAGCTCTGCATTTTCCTGACTATCTCCTATTTCATTCGTCCATACTCCAAGCCTGCAGTAGTGTAGATTGCCAAGTCGAGCCAAGTCAAGTCTCCGTGACTCTATTCTCTTTGGCTAGTACCAATGCTAAGATGAGGAAAGAAAAGAGAGAGGAATTTCACTGGGCCGTAACCTGCTTCATAGTTAAGGGGTTGCAGCCCTTCAATACAGTTGAATCTCCATCTTTTAGGTAAGTTACGTTTGCAACGATCTACCAGGAAAAGTAACAATAAATACAAGGTTAGTACTTATACTTGCTTCTGAATGAACACTGTACTTTTTTCCCTTTGTTTTATTAAGAGAGATGGTAGCAGCCCTCAATTCCCATTACCAGCCCCCCTCCAGGGACATACTGTCAAACACTCTGATACCAGCATGGTACAAGGTAGAGAGGGAGAGAGCAAATGAGGAGTTGAGGGAGGTGAAGGAAGTAGCACTGACCTGTGATGGATGGACAAGCATAGCGCAGGACCACTACCTCTCAGTTACAGCCCACTTTATACAGCCAAGCGCAGGCAAGGTCACAGAGAGAGTTCTGCAGACCAAACCTGTCTACAAAGTGCAGACAGGAGTGAATGTGGCTGTAGAAGTTAGCCTTATACTCGATGGGTTTAACCTCAAAGAGAAGGTGAATATGAATATTAGAATAGAAAGTTGACTGAGCAATCTAGTTATCCACCAAACTATCATTCTGGCATTCTAATAACAGTTTGTTAATCTGGCATCTAACAGTCTGTTCAGTGTGATGTAATGTATCTCCTATTTATTCCATCTAACAGGTGGTGGTGATCACCATGGATAATGCCACAAATATGGGAGTGGCGGCCAGGATAATGAGCTACTTGAAGTTGCCTTGCTTTGCTCATTGCCTAAACCTTGCAGCACAGAAGCTCTACTCAGAGCAAAGTGTTGCCAGGTGGGCTGCCCGAATCTGCACGGTGGTAGTGTGGCTGAAGAGAGCAGTCTTGGCCAAACCAGTCCTCAAAGAAAAACAACGCCTCCTAAGTATGTATCCATTATTATATTCGATAATAACAGAGTTATATTTATGAAGATAAATATACTAGCTAACTAATGTTTTTATATTTTAGACCTTCCTGAACAGAGACTGGTGTTGGATGTGAAGACCAGGTAGAATACACTGTTCCTGATGGTCGAGAGGGTCAGTGAGCAGTATCCTGCCATTCAGGCAACTTGCATGGACCCTCGCCTGAGAAGGTTGATGGAAAGAGATAGGTAAGGTTGTTGTAGAGGTTTGTTTTTTTATGTTTAGAGAGTAATACGCTTTATATGCTAGACTACTGTACAAAAGGCTGTGTTTTTGTTTGTGTGTGTTGTATGTGTTGCTGTATGTTTTCTTACAGACTGGACAAAATCACAGAGCAGGACCTTAAGAAGGCAGAGGACTTTGTTGGTATAATGCGAGTCCTGTACACGTCAACTCTTGCTGTTTCGACTGATAATACCCCAGCTTGCAGCCAGATTTTGCTGATCATCCAGAAGCTGGAAGCCCACTTCAAAGTGGGAGATGGTGAGGACTCCTTCTCTGCCACTGTGAAGACGACGATCAGGAATGACCTTTCTAAGTGGTACAAAGTAAGTTCAGGTTGTCCGTGTCAGAACCTGTAGAGAGAAACCCAAGCGAATTCTAGTAATAATAAATAATACCAGTAAACTAGAATTGCCCCCACTACTTGAATCTGACTTATCATTTGCTGTAACAGGAGCCAAATATCCGGACATTCCTGGAAGAGGCCACTGCTCTGGATCTGCGATTTAAAGGAAAAGGCCAGGATGCTGCCGTCTGGGTGAGGCTTGAGAAAGAGGCCTGCTTGTGGTTGCAGAACCAGAGAAAGGTACTTCAGAGGGGTTTACTTTATATTAAGCCAACAGACTATGCTATGGACACTTATGTATGGAAGTAATTATAAACACATCTCTTTCCATTTAAAAAGGAACATCAATCTGATGTTGGCCAGGCGGAGGAGGAAGAAGCAGCAGCACTGGAGGATGATGGCATGGAATATGTAAGAACTAAGGAGAATTGTGTGATAATATCAATGCCATGCGGCATGCCACTGTCCTCTTGTCTGAGTGATGTCATTCTGAGCCATGTTGCTTTCATCTGCTTATTTTCCAGATTCCACCAGAAAGGAGGTCGACCCCGCTGACTGCACTCAGTGACCTCTTTGAGGACGAAGACAGGGCCCTAACCATCAGCGGAAATGTGGAGGGTGTCAGCACAAATGCACAGACTGAAGCAGAGAGGGCAAGAAAGGAGTTGGAGCTGTATAGAAGCCTACCTAATGTGTTGACCTCAACAAATCCAGTAATCTGGTGGTTTGAGGGAAAGGAGACTTTACCAGTCTTGTTTGGTCTAAGTGCTAGGTACTTGTGTCCCCAAGCATCTTCCACTCAGGTTGAGCCAACATTCTCAACAGCTGGGGACACAATTATTGTAGAAAGGGCCCGTCTCCTACCAGAAAGGGCAGATATGCTTATCTTCCTGCATAAGAATGCTAAATGAGAATGAGCAAACATACATTCAAGATGTCAGTCTGCATGCTGACCTCATTGTCATTATATCCTTTCAATCTCAAAGTGCTAGAGTACAGAACCAAAACAACAAAATGTGTCAATGAATCATTATGGTGCTCGCTGTATAGAAAAGTAGTTTGCTGATAATCCTATAAGGTTTTCATAATATATAGTATCAAAAAAGTATCGTTTAGGTATCATATCGAATTGGATGTATTGGTTTTGGTATCGGTATCGAAAATTTTCAAATGATACCCAACCCTTGTTATGACCAGGGAATTTTCTCTTTCATGTTCATACAAATGTCTGCCGAATTTCTTCCACGGCCTGTCTGAGAGAGGTGTTGACGAGAGGCTCTCTGCTCTGTACTCTCCTCTGCTCGCGACAGTACATGCAGTTCTCGAACTTGTGTGTGATCTGCGAGGCTATGCCAGGCCACCACACTTAAGTGTTGGCTCTGTCTCAGCATTTGTTAAGCCCTTGGTGGCCCTCATGTATGCGTTCTAGTATCTCTGACCTCATTGTCCCTGGTATCACTATTCTACTCCCCCTGGTGACTACCCCATCATGTACAGACAGTTCATTTCTCACTGGAAAGTAGTCTTTGACGCGGCTGTGTGTGTGTGTGGTGTGTTCAGGCCACCCCCCTTGTATGTACCTGATCACTTCTTGGAGCTGCTCGTCGGCTGCTGTCTCTGCTCGGATGCTGTCCATCTTCTGTGGCAATGCTGGAATGCTGTTGATCACAGCTCCAACATAACACTCCACGTCTGTGTGACTGTCTCGGCTGTGCTCTGGGTCCCTCTGCGGACTCATGGACAGCATGTCTGCCACGACGAGGGTCTTCCCAGGCCTCCAGGTTGAACCTCATCAACCACATGAGAAGTCTCTGGCAGTGGATCGGCCTTGTCGAGATCTCTAGAGTTCATCAGTGGAATGAGGGGTTTGTGGTCTGTGATCAGTTTGAATGCAGGCAGGCCGTGGAGGTACATTTCAAACCTCTCACATGCCCACACGCATGTCACACACTCCTTTTCTATTTGAGTGTACCTTGTTTCAGCATTGCTCAGTCACCTTGAACAGTACGCCACCGGTCTCCAGTCCTCGCCATGGAGCTGCAACAGGACGCCACCTATCCCATAGCTGCTTGCGTCGGCTGAGACTACTGTGCTCTTGTTTACATCATAGAACACCAAGGTAGTTGATGTCGTGAGGAGTTCTTTGATTCATTCGAAGGCTGTCTGCTGCGCTGGACCCCACATCCACACTGAGTCAGACTTAAGCAGTCCATACAGTGACTGGCCCACAGTAGCTAGGTCGGGAATGTATTTCCCCAGGTAATTTATCATTCCGAGCGCCCTCTTCAGCTCTTGGACATTTTCAGGTGGGCTGAGGTTGTTGACTGCAGACACTTTGGCCGAGTCAGGTCGCACACCATCGTTATTGATCACCTGACCCAGGAACTGTAGCTCCCTCTTTCTCAGTACACACTTCTCTGTATTCAGTTTTAGGCCTGCAGACTCTAGTCGCTCCATGACCTTCTGCAGCCGTTCATCGTGCTCTCTCGTGTTGCTGCCGTGGACGATGATGTCGCCCATATAAATGGCAACTCCCTGCAGCCCCTCTAGCATCTCCATCATCTTTCTTTGAAAGATCTCAGGGGCACTGGTGATCCCAAATGGAAGACGTTTAAAACAATACCTACCATACGTTGTAATAAAGGTGGTCAACATCTGGCTGTCTTTGTCCAGTGGGATCTGCCAGAACCCAGAGTCTGTGTCTAATGATGAGAAGACTGTGGAGCCGTAGAGCTGAGCGATCATCTCCTCTGATGTCGGCAGTATGCACCTCTCTTTCTTGACAGCTTTGTTAAGCTTCTTTAAGTCGACACAGATGCGCGCTTTACCCGACTTTTTTGGGACTGACACCATCGGGGCACACCACTCTGTGGGTTCAGTCACAGCCTGAATGATGTCATTGACTTCCATCCATTCCAACTCTTCTTTCACTGCACCCAGGAGGGGTATGGGGAAACGGCGTGTGGTGCAGACTGCATAGGGCTGGGCATTTTCCTGCAGCACTATTTTTACAGGCTGTGTTTTA
Source organism: Lampris incognitus (assembly GCF_029633865.1). NCBI lineage: Eukaryota > Metazoa > Chordata > Actinopteri > Lampriformes > Lampridae > Lampris > Lampris incognitus. The sequence continues at coordinate 32,611,918 of NC_079215.1, forward strand.
AGTAGACCAAACTCCTGTTCACTGCTGCTGAATTCATACTCTCTTTACTAGCCCCATTGCTAAAGCTAAAGACCTGCTGAGTAGGTTATTCACGCTCGCCCCTCTAACATAGAGCCTGAATGTGTATGGTTTCCCTTTGTAGCTGGTCTGAGTTATAAACTGCCCTAAACAGTTCAAACCGCCCCCTGGACTATTCAGTACTTTCTTTGGCCTCTGTAAGACTCTCTTGGGCTCAAGTGTTTTGTACACCACTTCACTCATGATGCTACAATCAGCCCCTGTGTCAATTTTAAATTCTATGGGCACATTGCTGATGTTCAATGTAACTGTCCATTCATCATCATTGTGAGGTGTGCCATTAACTGAGCCCAGATAATAGTGTCTATCATGTTCCTCACTCTTAGTCACGTCACTCACCAGCCTGCTTTTACATACCCTCTCCCAGTGTCCACTTTTCCCACATTTATTGCAAGTAGACTTCCTTGCTGGGCACATATCCTACTGGCTGTGTGGTGTTTTGCCGCACAGCCTGCACTTTCTGCGATCACTGTCACTGTCCCTGTGCTTGTCTCTCTGTGGGCGCCGCCATTTTGCCTTTGCGCCGTTGCTGTGTTGCTGCGCTACCACCTGTATAGCACAAGCCCTCGCTCCCTGCTGACTGGCCTGAGCTTTTACCTCCTCTGACTGCCGCGCCTCCTGCACAGTCGTCTCCAGAGTGAGGTTCGGGATCAGCTGTAGCCTCTGTGACAGGTCTTTATCCCGAATTTTCACCACGATGCGGTCCCTGATGTGTTCCTCACGGTTTGTCCCGAAGTCGCAGTGCTCCGACAGTTCGTACAGAGCACGAATGAATGTTTCTGCGCGCTCTCCCGCACGCTGCACGTGCTGGTTAAAGCATGCTCGTTCGTGAATAACGTTGCGTCTCGGGATAAAATATGCATCAAACTTCGCCAATACAACCTCATATCGCGACTCATTTTCCCCCCTCGCCGTAGATGAAAGAGCTAAGAATATTTTGTGCTTCTTTCCCGAGTGCATACACCAGTGCTTACTTGAACTGGGCCGTTCTCTTTGTCCAGTTCAATAGTCGTTCTGTAGCAGGTAAACGGTTTCTTTTCTTTTCCAGTCGGGCCACTCGGCGGGCTTCTCAAAAGCAAAAGCTCTCTGGCGGTTGAAACTTTGCCATCCTCGACCGCTTCTGACACCATTTAATAAATTATCTTTTGTTTATTATAAGAATGACTAGCGAGAGTTCAGTATTTTGCAATTAAAGGATAGGTTTATTCTCCGTGCTCTTAGGCTCCACAACATCATCAGCATCCGTGTGTAACGCACTGACTGCTTTTCGGCACCCCCCACTTACAGTAGCAACTGTCGTAAAACACGTCATAAAACTCACATCTATGACATATAACCGTCTATCTACACGCGTTTGAAGGAAGTTGGTGTTACGACTATCTCCTTCCTGTGGAAACGTGAGCCAGGGGAGTTATTCCGCAAGAGTTCCGGCCATTGGGTTAATCGGGTGGGATAAGGAGGAAAATTAGAAATATTTTTTTTTTAAATCGTCTGTCTATCCTAAAAAAAATCGTCTGTCTATCCTGGAGGGCTTCCATGATGGCGGCTTGAACGGATGTCCTTTTTCAAGCTCTCACACCAAACCTTTACAAATAGTAGGACAATAACTTTATAGGCTACTGTAGAAATTGCAGGAAATAGAGACGGGCAATTTCTCTCATTGACTACACAAACGCGTGTCTTTTTATATACATACACTACCGTTCAAAAGTTTGGGATCACATTGAAATGTCCATATTTTTGAAGGAAAAGCACTGTACTGTTCAATGAAGATAACTTTAAACTAGTCTTAACTTTAAAGAAATACACTCTATACATTGCTAATGTGGTAAATGACTATTCTAGCTGCAAATGTCTGGTTTTTGGTGCAATATCTACATAGGTGTATAGAGGCCCATTTCAAGCAACTATAACTCCAGTGTTCTAATGGTACAATGTGTTTGCTCATTGGCTCAGAAGGCTAATTGATGATTAGAAAACCCTTGTGCAATCATGTTCACACATCTGAAAACAGTTTAGCTCGTTACAGAAGCTACAAAACTGACCTTCCTTTGAGCAGATTGAGTTTCTGGAGCATCACATTTGTGGGGTCAATTAAACGCTCAAAATGGCCAGAAAAAGAGAATTTTCACCTGAAACTCGACAGTCTATTCTTGTTCTTAGAAATGAAGGCTATTCCATGTGAGAAATTGCTAAGAAATTGAAGATTTCCTACACCGGTGTGTACTACTCCCTTCAGAGGACAGCACAAACAGGCTCTAACCAGAGTAGAAAAAGAAGTGGGAGGCCGCGTTGCACAACTGAGCAAGAAGATAAGTACATTAGAGTCTCTAGTTTGAGAAACAGACGCCTCACAGGTCCCCAACTGGCATCTTCATTAAATAGTACCCGCAAAACACCAGTGTCAACATCTACAGTGAAGAGGCGGCTGCGGGATTCTGGGCTTCAGGGCAGAGTGGCAAAGAAAAAGCCATATCTGAGACTGACCAATAAAAGAAAAAGATTAAGATGGGCAAAAGAACACAGACATTGGACAGAGGAAGACTGGAAAAAAGTGTTGTGGACGGATGAATCCAAGTTTGAGGTGTTTGGATCACAAAGAAGAACGTTTGTGAGACGCAGAACAAATGAAAAGATGCTGGAAGAATGCCTGACGCCATCTGTTAAGCATGGTGGAGGTAATGTGATGGTCTGGGGTTGCTTTGGTGCTGGTAAGGTGGGAGATTTGTACAGGGTAAAAGGGATTCTGAATAAGGAAGGCTATCACTCCATTTTGCAACGCCATGCCATACCCAGTGGACAGCGCTTGATTGGAGCCAATTTCATCCTACAACAGGACAATGACCCTAAACACACCTCCAAATTGTGCAAGAACTATTTAGAGCAGAAGCAGGCAGCTGGTATTCTATCGGTAATGGAGTGGCCAGCGCAGTCACCAGATCTGAACCCCATTGAGCTGTTGTGGGAGCAGCTTGACCGTATGGTACGCAAGAAGTGCCCATCCAACCAATCCAACTTGTGGGAGCTGCTTCTGGAAGCGTGGGGTGCAATTTCTCCAGATTACCTCAACAAATTAACAGCTAGAATGCCAAAGGTCTGCAATGCTGTAATTGCTGCAAATGGAGGATTCTTTGACGAAAGCAAAGTTTGATGTAAAAAAAATCTTATTTCAAATACAAATCATTATTTCTAACCTTGTCAATGTCTTGACTCTATTTTCTATTCATTTCACAACATATGGTGGTGAATAAGTGTGACTTTTCATGGAAAACACAAAATTGTTTGGGTGATCCCAAACTTTTGAACGGTAGTGTATATATATATATACAAAACCAGCAGCCCGAGCAACATGGCGCTGCTCCAACCAATCTAGTCATCGCACCGCCCTCTCAACCCGGAAACCCTTTCTTAAAGGGCCCGTGTATACCAATTATGGTGAATTGTGCCCATACAGTCCGCTAATACGTCCCCCCCAGAATTCACCATGACAAAAAAGTCAATGTAGAGGGGCGGATGGCCCAGCCGCAACGGCTTCGCCGAACAGGTGGGGAGTTACAGGAGGGGCCTTAAGGACCCTGCGGTGGCATGGGGTAGGGCGGGTGGTGGAGGAACCGTAGGGCCTTGGTGGGGGGTGGGGGCAGGGTTGGAAGGCGCCCCCGCCGTGGAGGCTGGGCAAGTCCAACAAGTCGGTAAAAGCAGTGGCGATCCTAGGCGGCAGCGGCGGTCTGCCTTTCTGAGACGTTTAATGGGGTTTATAGCTGTCATTACAAAATGTGCCTGTAAGTGGCTTTCCAATAAGTCGCTGGTGCATGACAGTGAAAGTAATTGACGCGCGCCGGCATCAGCTGTTGCATACACGAACAATGTCTAGACGTTACCGTTGATTTGCTTCTTCATTTATTACTCACACTTCTTTTACAGCGTTTCTTTGCATTCAAGTACATCAAACTTCGTCTTTCTCACTGTTAGGTAGCCTATAGTAACTCTATACTGCTACTCTATCCTCGACGCCTCGGACGCGGTCAAAAAACTGTATGCCACCTAGCATCCACACCTGACCTCATTAACCCACTCGTATAAATGCACTTCCCACAATAGGAAACTGCCACCTACTGACCAAAAGGTGAATTGACTCAAAATAAACATAAATAAATGGATGGCTGTTACACTCCGGCCCCTAATTGTTGATGGCAGGCAGACACAACAATTCTAAACAATATAAAACAGCCATTAAACACAGTTTTCTTATAACAGAGGTACCTTGATACTTTTATACCCAAACATGGTGCATTAGCATCAGTTATACGTCTGAAACCGCCTTTAATAGGCAAAGTTTGGTTATAGGCCTTTCTATAACATTACACTTTGTTTTGAGACGAACAGACCGCACCAGACCATTCTTGTCAGGAAAGGTTTCTAACACTCTGCCGAGTATCCAAGAGCCACGAGGAGCAGTCGAGTCCACTATTAAGACGATATCCCCAGGAAAGAAACTTCTTTTCTCTTGGTTCCATTTTTGCCGTGCCTGAAGCAGAGGAAGGTATTCCTTCATCCATCGTTTCCAGAAAAAACCTGAAATATATTGAACCTGCCTCCACCTCCTTTTCACAAACAGTCCAGGTGGTACAGCAGGTTTGCCTTTCATGAGGAGAATATGATTCGGCGTGAGAGGTTCAAGATCATTCGGATTCTCAGACAGAGCAGTGATGGGCCGATCGTTTAATATGGCCTCAACCTCACAGAGAACTGTATGAAGTCCATCATCGTCCAGTGTCTGCTGATGTAAGATAGAGCTAAGCACCTTCCTGATCATCCGAATGACACGTTCCCAAACAACACCATAATGTGATGCTGATGGTGGATTAAAACTCCACTTGACTCCATGTTGAAGCAGGGCTCCTTGTATTTTGTTGTGCTCTAATCCTGCAAGAGCTTCCCTTAATTCCCTTTCTGCGCCAACAAAATTGGTCCCATTGCCGGATCGCATATGAGAAACTGGGCCTCTTCTGCTCATAAATCTCTGCAAAGCATTAATGCATGCGTCGGTGTCCAGTGAGTTCGCCATCTGTAAGTGAACAGCTCTGCTTGCCAAACAGGTGAAAACCACTCCATAGCGTTTACAGAAGCTTCTCCCTCTCTTGACCTCGATTGGCCCAAAATAGTCGACTCCGACATTCATAAACGGAGGGAGGTCAGGCAAAACCCTTTCCACTGGCAGGTCCACCATTTTTTGTTCACCTGCTCTTCCAGTGTAGCGTCTACAAGTACAGCAGTCAGATATGATTTTCCTTATAGCTGAATTAACATTTGTAATCCAGTACTTCCTCCTTACTTTGGATAGTGTGTGGTTTCTTCCACTGTGACCCGGCTGTTGGTGAATATGCCGAAGGAGGAGTGTTGAAATATGCTGATCTTTTGAGAGAATGAGTGGGTGCTTGATTTCATCTGGCAGCGCTGCCCTACTCAGTCGTCCTCCAACTCTAAGCAGACCATCCTCCAGGCGTGGATTCAGTTTGTAAATAGAACTTTCCTTTCTGACTGCAGACTTTCCAGATGAAAGTGCGTCAATTTCCTCCTTGAACCGCTGCTGCTGAGCATAACGAATGATGCACATTTCTGCCTCAAGAAGGTCGTCTGATGAGACGCTCTGGCCCCCACATGCACTTCTGACTTTCATCTCCAACTGCATATGACTTGATGGCTTATTTGCATCAGAAGCCTGTAACTCCTTTCTCCTTTGGCTCAACTTCAACAGCGTCCTCTTTACCTTGAGGAACCAGGCAGCAGCAACCTTAAGCCTCCTCCAGTCAGAGAAATAAGCAATAAGTTGGTCAGTAGCGTCAGGTGAGTCCTTGACAATTACAGCATTCACAGTGAAGTCTTTCTTGACTTCTGGGTCGTCCAATAAAATGGCGTTTTCCACAGTACATTCTGGCCAACACTTCTCTGGCTTCCAAAGAAAGTCAGGCCCTTTAATCCATCTGCTGCCAATCAGTAGGTCGTCAACTTTCATACCTCTGGATGCATCGTCTGCCGGATTGTCTTTGGTGTTGACATCAGGGGCGTAACCACGGGTGGGCCTGGCCTGTCACAGGACCACCCATTTCAAGCCCAGGCCCACCCAATCACGCTGGCTTACAAGCAGTCGGCCGGCCCCTTTTACGTACGTAGAACTGCAAAATCTGAGCGCGCATACCATCACGCTCTGTATTTTTCACTGCTGCTAACTAGCCAATAGCCAACAGTTAGCCATAACTTATGGAATGGCGAAACAAAGTTCAATCTTCCGCTTTTTTAAAAAGCCACGGATGGAGGAGGAGGAAAGCACACCTGCTCCAGCACCGACTGAGCCGCCCAATGAGAGTGCGATACCGCCGGAGAGAATGACAGAGGAGGCTACAGCTTCTCTGTTGCAGGCAGCTTCTCCTCCCCCCTCTGACGACGGTGAGACGATTCCCTTGACCATGCCACCGTCAGATTTGTCTGCTGTGGATGAGCCACCCTCGCAGCCTAAATTAGTGTTCCCCGCAACCAACATTTCAGGAAAATTACATTCTTTTTCCCATAAGTGGTATGAAGAATTTTAGTGGCTTGAACACAGCTCAGCAAGGAACGCGGTTTTCTGTAAAATGTGTAGGCATTTCCCCAAGCCCCATATGGAAAACACGTTTTTTCGAAGCGGGTTTGTAGATTGGAAGCACCTCCGCCAGGCATGCTCGAAACATCAGGCTAGCAAACCCCATTGCATTGCACTTGGTAAATTTGAGGGTTACAGAGCAAGCCTGCAAGGTCGGGGGACTGTTCTAGACCAACTAAACCCTGAGGCAATGGACCGCTCATTTGTGGAAAGAAATCGTGATCACGTAAAGGTGGTTCTGGACATTGTTATGTTCTGTGCAAAACAAGAACTGTCATTACGTGGACACAAAGAAAGCGAGGAAGCAGACGCACTAAACAAGGGACATTTTTTAGAATTGTTTAAATTCATTTCCAAATACGACCCAGAAATTCAAAGTCGCCTTCAACAAATGCCTAAAAATGCAACGCTCATGAGTGCAAAAATTCAGAACGAATTGCTAGAATCTGCTGCCTCATTACTGTTGCGCAAGATAAAAGCAGAGCTGCGTGAATCACCCGCCACCTAGTATGCCATATTAGCGGACGAATATAAGGATATGTCAAAGCGTGAACTGGTTGCTGTGTGTATTAGGTACATTCATGCAGGGACAATAAAAGAAAGAGCAATTGGATTTGTCTTCACTGGTGATATGAGGGCAAACGCGATATCTGAGAAGACTTTTGAAGTGCTGCAACCACTGGAACTTGATCCCTCTCTGTGTGTGGGTTTAAGCTTTGACGGGGCTTCCGTAATGTCAGGGAACAGAGGGGGTGTGCATGTTATTTTAAAACGCACTTTTCCAGACGCGGTATATGTCCACTGTAATTCCCACTGTCTTAATTTAGTTCTTTGCACCACATGGAAAGTGTCGGGACACGTCAGCACTTTTTTCGAGACACTGAACTCTCTATACAGTTTCATGACAGGTGTGCACAGACACGCTAAATTCCTTGAAATACAGAAAGAGCTTCATCCTAACAGACGATGCCTGGAGTTAGAGCGCTCAACAGACACAAGGTGGAGCTCGAAGTCAGGATCAGTGAGCAAGGTTTTGGGGTTACTTGACGTTATCTTGGAAACGCTAGCACAATTTTCCGAAACTAGTGGTCACACTAAAGTTGAAGCTGAATCACTTTTGCAACAAATTCAGACGAAGAAATTTTTGTTTTTGCTGGTTACATTCGGGAAATTGTTCGAGAGCAGCGATTTTGCAACAAAAGGTTTGCAGAGTGGCTCATTGACTGTCACTGACTGCATAGATCTAATTCAAGGCCTCAAAGACAGTTTTGCACAGTTTAGAGATAATTCACAAGGGGATTTCAACAAAGTGTTAAAACTAACAGAGGAACTGATGGAAAAGAATGACGTCTCCAGCTGGGATGTCACCGGCGCTCGGGAGAGAAAGCTGCCCGCGAGATTCAATGAGTCGGTGGTTACCACTAGTTTGGGCAAAGCTACAAACGAGAGGAACAACGCTGACCTGAAGCAGCTATGGATTAACATTCTGGACAGGCAGATTACTGAGCTGGACAGTCGCTTTCAGCAAGATCAGTATGGCATCATGCGAGCAGCCGCTGCTTGTTTACCAGGATCAGTTGTGTTTGCCCAGAAAGAAGCATTGCAGCATTCGTGTGATCATTACCGGATATCTATTGAGGATGCGGAATGGACTATTTTCATTCAGGCACTGCGTCGTAAAGTGGAGAGGGGTCAGTGTTACTCATCCCTCATTGAAGTGCTGGACAGCTGCAACTCTGACGTTTTCCCAAACATTAACAGACTGTTAAGGGCAATGATCACCATTCCCCTGACTTCATGTACTGTTGAAAGACTCTTCTCCACTACAGGCCGTATCAAAACATGTCTAAGATCTTCCATGCTAACTGCACGCCTCAACAATCTATCCCTGTTGTCCTTTGAAAGCGAATTTACTGACTCTTTGGACTATGATGAAATAATCTCGATCCTCAACGCTCACCCTCGGCGTCTACACATTGTGCTGTAAAACGTGTACTATAGGCCTATAGCTTACATGTTGTATCATGATCTTTTAGACCGAGTCGGGCGGTTTTCCTCAGTGATGTTTAAATGGTTGTGTAGAGCCTGGCGAGAATGACTGGCGTGGTATTTGTTTAAGTGGGTTTTTATTAAAGTTTTAGTATGTTTCTTGGTCACGTACTAAAAAGCTGTGTTATGTGTTTACTGCTGTAATGTGTTCGAATTTGCGTCTTGTTTGAAGGATTATTGCTGGAAAATTTTGGTCCACCCATTTTCACTCAGGCCCACCTAAAAAAATATTCCTGGTTACGCCACTGGTTGACATACCTCCATTGTAACATCTTTGTAGTGTCTCTGATGGTTGAAACCCGGTTTGCCACAAAAGTATGAAAGCGCCGGTCATCATTCCTTATATACTTCAGAACAGAGGTGCTGTCTGTCCAAAAGACTGAGTCCTGCAAGTGCAGCTGGAGTTCTGTTCTTAAAATCCTGTCCACACGAACGGCAAGGACTGCAGCTGTAAGCTCCAGGCGTGGGATGGTAACCTGCTTTAGCGGTGTAACTCTTGCCTTGCCGAGCAGGAAGGCAACATGAACATCATGCTGGTTATTCTCCATCCATATGTAACTGACGGTGCCATATCCACCTTCACTCGCATCGGAAAAGTAATGCAGCTGAGCCAGTGTAGGCTGTCCAAGGTCCTTTGGTTTAATGCACCTCCTGATTTTGAACTCTGACATCTTGTTAAGCTCTTCCAGCCACTTCGTCCAGAGTTTTTGTATATCACCGGGAAGGTTGTCGTCCCAACCACAGCTTCTCCTGCAGAGCTCCTGTAACAAGATTTTGCCAGGCAGAGTAATTGGTGCAATAAACCCCAAAGGGTCGTACACTGAACTGAACAGAGACAGCATGCCACGTCGAGTGTAAGGCCGTTCTTTCACCAGCATCTTAAACTGGAAGGCATCACTCTCGATGCACCACTGCAGACCAAGGGCTCTCTCTAAGGGAAGATTATCCCTATCCAGATTCAGTTCATGTAAGTCCTTGGCTCTGTGTTCCTCAGTGACCGTGCGGAGCACTTTACGGCTGTTACTGGCCCACTTTGTCAGACGAAAGCCTCCTCTTTGGCAGACAGCTGGTAGATCTTTAATCATTTTAATTGCCTCTTCTTCTGAAGACATGCTCTTTAAACAATCATCCACGTAGAAGTTTTGCTTCACTGTCTGAATCACCTCGGCTGGAAAGAGTGTCCGATTGTCCTCAGCTGTCTTCCTGAGCACATGGCAGGCACAACTCGGAGATGAAACGGCCCCAAATAAATGGACGGTCATCCTGTACTCTGCAATCTCTTGACTCAGGTCACCCTCGGGCCACCACAGGAAATGAAGGAAGACTTTGTCTGTCTCTGCCACCTTGACCTGATAGAACATCTGCTGTATGTCTCCCATCAAAGCCACAGGCTCCTGCCTGATCCTTGTGAGCATGCCAAGCAAGCTGCTAGTAAGGTTGGGACCCTGCAAAAGTTGGCTGTTCAGTGATGTTCCCTTAAAGGTTGCCCCACAGTCAAATACCACCCGCAAAGTATTCTCCCTCGGATGGTAGACTCCATGATCGGGGATATACCAGACCTTTCCTTCTTCACAGTCCAACTGGTGCTGAGGTATTTTTTCTGCGTAACCTTTGCTGATGATGTCAGTGACGAAGCTTGCATATTCCAGATGAAACTGCTCATTTTTCTCAAATCTTCTTTTTAGCCCAAGTATCCTTTGCTTGGCTACAGAGAGATTATTGGGGAGCGTGGGCTGCTCTTTCCTGAAAGGCATTTTTAGACTGTAGTGCCCATCCAACAGCTTTGCAGAATGGTTTACAATTTCCAAGAACATCATGTCTTCTCTTTACATTTCCTTGTCCTCATATGTCCGTTCGTTGAAATCATGCATGTACTGGTAGTTTAGCAGTTCCTTCAGCTGGCAGACTGAGATCCTATTCACAGCAGCGACAGCCAGTCCAGCATCCGGGTTAGCATTGTTGCTGTCTTGCACTGGACCATTAATGACCCAACCAAGCACTGTCTTTATGGCGGAGTTGAAGTTAAGTGGAAATGTCCACGAGAATTGGAAAGCTTTTAAGCAAAGTTTTGAGTTGTACGTGTGTGCAATCGGTCTGGAAGATGCGAGACACGAACGTTGGAAGCTAGCATTGCTTCTCACAGTGGCAGGCAGAGCCGCGAGGGACGTTTTCAACACGTTTCAGTTTCCTGAGGAGGGCGACGACCAAAAGTACGATGCCGTGCTAGCAAAGTTTGAAGAATATTGCACGCCAAAAAAGAACGAGACATATGAATGGTATGTTTTTCGCAACAGAGTACAAGCTGAGTCAGAACCCCTTGAACAGTTTTTCACGGACTTGCGTTTGAAAAGCCAGTCATGCAACTTTGGCACATTGTATGACTCGCTAATAAGGGATCAGATAGTTATCGGCGTTTTCGACAAGAAAGTGAGAATGCAACTACTCAAAGAGTCCGATCTGAGCCTGGAGAAGGCAGTACGGATCTACCAGGCGTCAGAGAGCACCAAGATGCAGCTCAAATCATTCGAGCCCGAAGCAGCAGCAGCGGTGGTGGATGCGGTACAGGGGAGGGCCGCTAGCAAGAGGAACAGCAAAGGAAGGTCCCGCGCGCCCAAGTCCACAAAGGACACGGACTGTGACAGATGCGGGGGCAAACACGCTCCGATTAACTGCCCCGCTTAGGGTGTGGACTATCGCAAATGCGGAAAGAAGAATCACTACGCCCGGTGCTGCCTGTCAAAGAAGACGGTACAGGTGGTGCAAGGCAGCGACACCGACACGACCGACACAGAAGAGGACGACGAAAAGTTGTTTGTAGGAACTGTGGAGAGTGAGGAGGACAAAAAGGATGAGTGGGTAGCCAATCTGGAAATCAACGGAACGACAATTCCTCTAAAATTGGACACAGGGGCTCAGGTGAACATACTGATGATGAAAGACTTTAATAAACTGTACAAGAAGCCAAAAGTGCATGTGAAAAAGGTAAATCTGAGAACGTACAATGATGAACCGATTCCTACAAAAGGGGTATGTAGAGTCACACTGTCAAGGGATGGGCGCTCTGTTAAGGCTATGTTTGTGTTGGTTGAGGGCGATAGACAGCCCATATTAGGTCTGAAATCCTGTGAGAGATTGGGTCTTATCAAAAGAGTGCATGTAATTGACAGGTCTGTAGTGACATCTAGTGGTGCAGCTGACAAACAGCATGAGACTGTAGCTGACACAGGGGAGATAAGAGAGCAATACAGGGACGTATTCAGGGGTATAGGATGCCTACCTGGACAGTACAGAATCCAGTTAAAAGCAAATGCAGAACCGGTCGTCCATGCGGCAAGAAAGGTGCCGGTGACCCTTAAAGCTAGGCTGAAAGCAGAACTGCAATCCCTTATAGCAAAGGGCATAGTGGGGAAAATAGAGGAACCAACTGAGTGGGTCAGTTCTCTGGTAATAGTTGAGAAAAAGAATGGTGACTTAAGGCTCTGTATAGACCCAAAAGACCTGAACAAGTGGATCAAAAGAGAACACTACAAACTACCAACTAACTCAGACATCACTAGTGCTATGGCAGGCGTGCGCTTCTTCTCCAAGTTAGACGCATCATCAGGGTTCTACCAGATCGTTCTAAACGAAGACAGCTCCAAACTCTGTACCTTTAACACGCCTTTTGGCAGGCACTGCTTTCTTCGCTTACCGTTTGGGATATGCTCAGCTCCAGAGGTGTTCCATAAAACAGTGCAGCAGCTGTTTGATGGTATGGAGGGTGTGGGTGTGTTTATTGATGACATAGTGGTCTGGGGCAAAACAAAAGAACATGACGAGAGATTACGCGGGGTGCTAGAACAATCACGTAGATCAGGGCTTAAACTAAACAAGTCGAAATGTGAGTTTGGGATGACAGAGGTTACTTAGCAAGGTGAAAAGGTGTCCGCAGAAGGGATACAGCCTGATCCAGAAAAGATAAGGGCGATAGTAGAGATGCCAGCGCCAAAAGACAAAACAGACCTGCAAAGAGCATTAGGGCTAGTCAACTACATGGGGAAGTTTATACCAAATATGTCTGCTAACACAAAGGCCCTTCGTAGTCTACTGGAAAAGCAAAATGAATGGCATTGGGAGCACGAACATGCAAACGAGTGGGAGGTGTTAAAGGCCAACCTGATCAAAGAGCCAGTGTTAAAATACTATGATGTTGACAAACGGGTCAAGTCTCAACTGACGCATCCAAAGAGGGTCTCGGAGCGGTGCTGCTCCAACTACACGGCACACAATGGTCTCCTGTTGCTTACGCATCCCGAACAATGTCACCTGCAGAGCGCAACTTTGCGCAAATTGAGAAAGAGACATCAGGCGCAGTTTTCGGATGTGAAAAGTTCCACGAATATATCTATGGCAGGGAAATAATACTAGAGACTGATCACAAGCCACTTATTGCCATTTCCAGAAAGCCACTGGGGGATGCACCGCCGCGCATCCAGCGTCTTATGTTACGTCTACAGAAGTACCACATGACATTCGAGTTTGCTCCGGGAAAGTACTTAGTAGTGGCAGACGCTCTCAGTAGAGTGAGTTTGAGGGGCACGGCCCCAAGCAGCACCGAGCGGGAGGTGCAAATCCACGTGGACTGCGTGAAAGGCCAGCTGCCTGTATCAAATGAGAAATGGGCCCAGCTTGCGCAGGAAACGGCAAGCGACAGAGAGTTGCAGGATGTCATAGCAGCCATCCTCTCACCCGGAGATGAGGCCAGGATACTGCCAAGTCCGTATCGCCACACCAGAGATGAGCTGTCAGTGATCGACGGGGTACTCCTAAAAGGTAAAAAAATAGTAGTTCCCAGCTCCATGAGATCAGAGATGGCTAAGTTAGCACATGAGGGCCATTTAGGAATCGAGAAAAGCAAGAGGCGGGCTCGTGATGTACCGTTTTGGCCATACATGAACAGAGATATTGAGACTCTAGTACAACGATGTGAGATATGCCAACAGCATAGGTATATGCAGCCTAGAGAGCCGCTTCTGCCTCATAGCAAACCGACCGAGCCATGGAGAAAAGTAGGTGCAGACCTATTTCAGCTGAAAGGGAGAGACTATTTAATCATAGTTGACTACCATTCAAACTATCCGGAATATGCGCTGTTGTCTGATACTACAGCAAAGCAAGTGATCACTCATTCTAAGTCCATTTTCGCAAGGCATGGTATTCCAGAAACCTTAGTAAGTGACAACGGGCCGCAGTTTAGTTGTCAGGAGTTCGCAGACTTCGCTAAACAGTATGGATTCAAGCATGTAACCTCAAGCCCACTGTACCCGCAGTCAAATTGTAGCACACTTGATAAGAATGACACTTACAAGGGCTGGTGTTTTTGTTGTTTTACTCCATCTGTCAAATAGACATTACAGAGGACACGTTTTCAGAGCATGGCTCACTATACGAACGGCAACACTCATCTCCAATTTATACACCATAAGAGCACCAAATATATTCTTCCATAAATTCACATTAGTCTAGCCTACCGCGAGCAAAGCTAAACAGTATATAACGTTACGGAACATGGGGGGATCAAAATAGCAACACACATAGGCCTACCTTCATATTTACACAGTGTGGAGACACTAAACATAGTAAAGGGACAGACTAATCACACCTACAGACAATGTCAAAGCCAAGCTACAGAACAATGGGTTCAGACCGCGGGAGCTATGGCTATGCTAACGTTAGCAACTCGCTAGCAATCTAGCTAACGTTAGCCAGTGATATGACGTTATCAAAATAAATATGAAAGTCCCTTCGTGGGTATTTCTAATAGGCATCCATATCCCACCTCCACATCATATTTAATCACCATCCTAATTCCATATGTCTAACTAGTCTGCTTACCTGTCAAATAGACATTACAGAGGACACGTTTTCAGAGCATGGCTCACTATACGAACGGCAACACTCATCTGACGACTCTATGTCCCAGAGTGCACGGCGAGAGCCAGCACTACGTCACACAGGCTAGAAGCAATTAACCTGCAGTGCCCTCCTGTGGCGAGAACCGGCTATCACAACAACACAGCAGACAATTCTCCTCTTTACTATTAGTGAGTGGTCAATGAAGGTAAGTATATAAAATAAAAAATAGATGGGGGGCTACTAAATCCCAAGTACCCCACACTCTCCCCTCAAAAAGATAATGGCGTCCCGACATAACAAATCTACCAGTCCACATTGCATAACTTTTCATTGAAAAGATAGGTTATTACTAAGCAGGAGTCAATCTGGATACTGTACTGTAATCAGTCATAACATATAACACACATCTCCTATTAATGGTATATGTTTGCAGTAAATAATGTGCACTTGAATCCACTGCTTCGTCCGTCTTGAGGCCGGGGAGCTATAGTATCTGACTAAAAGCAAATAACTTTGTAATAGTAATATCCCTGGTGGTAACAGGTGTGTTCTAAAACCCCAATGCTACAGTAACTCTGTGTCTGGTGATCACAGGACAACTAAAATCACATAGCTATAACAATTGTAACATGTCAAAAGTTTTTTTGTTTTTTTTTTTTGTTTTTTTGTTTTTGTTTTTTTTTCATTTATTTATTTATACTGAGTTGTCTGATTTGCT
Organism: Lampris incognitus; assembly: GCF_029633865.1. NCBI lineage: Eukaryota > Metazoa > Chordata > Actinopteri > Lampriformes > Lampridae > Lampris > Lampris incognitus. The sequence continues at coordinate 32,627,295 of NC_079215.1, forward strand.
TATCTACCAGACACACTAGGCTGCCCTAGTCTGTGATAAGTAAACACTGGTGTAGGTTTTCTATTTCTCAAAGGATATGCTTTTTCTCTGGCAGGCTGCACAGCTTCCCCTGGAGGAGGCTGCAAGGCATCTTCTGGTGGAGGCTGCAAGGCATCTTCCAGGCTCTTGTCGTCATCGGGCTCATCCTCTTCTTCAGCTCCAGATGTCTCGCCATTCTCTGACACTGTCCCATTGTCCTCTATTGTTGCAGGCTGCTCCGCAAAATCCTCTTCATCTTGACCGTCTCTTTCCTCCGGATAGAACTCCAAGGCCTCTGGGCTCAGCTGACTCTGGATCCGCTCACTGGCTCTGACTGTTGGTCGTCCCACGATGCATCTCCAGTTATCCTCATCATCTGAGTCACTGTCCTGTTCCTGGTTCCACTGCATTTGTCTGTCTGTCTTCTTTCTCTCCCGTCTAGGTTTCACAGGTAAGTCCTCTTCTCTTGGTTCCACCGGCAGGAAGTCGCATGGCAGAAGAAGGTTCCTATGCATGATTCTGGTTCGTCCTTTTCCATTCTCCGGCTTCAGCTCATACACAGGGCTGTCGGCGTGCTTCCTCTGTGTTACTACATGCACCTGGTCCTCCCAGAATGGTCTTAATTTCCCCGGTCCTCCTTTCTCGTTCAGGTTGCGGATGAGAACCCTGCATCCGGGATACAGCTCTGTCCCGTGGGCCTTTTTGTCGTATAGTGTTTTGTTTCTGGCCCCCTCCTTCCGTGCTGTCTCTGATGCTAGGCGATAGGCGTCATTCATGCGGGCCTTCCACTTCTCTGCATATTCTTGAGGGGATAGTGCCTGGTCCTTTGCTCTAAGGCCAAACATCAGGTCAATGGGAAGTCTTGGATTTCTGCCGAACAACAGATAGTAAGGTGCAAATCCGGTCGCTTCATTTCGGGTGCAGTTGTATGCATGTATCACCTTTGGGAGTGACGCTTTCCAATCCGTTTTCGCAACCACTGGCAGGTTTCTCAGCATCGCCAGAACCGTTCTGTTGAAACGCTCGACCTGACCATTTCCTTGCGGGTGATACGGTGTTGTGTGAGAACCCCTGACTCCACTGTACTCCTGCAGCTTGGCGAAGAGCTTATTGTCAAACTCCTTCCCTTGGTCATGGTGCAGCGTCGCCGGGAAACCAAATCTCAGCACAAAGTCCCCGAATACCTTCTCTGCGGCGGTCTTGGCAGCTTTGTTTCTGCATGCATAGGCTTGAACAAAACGGGTAAAGTGGTCCATAACCACCAGTATATACTCGTACCCTCCCTTACACTTCTCTAAGTGTAAGAAGTCAATGGAGACCATCTCAAATGGGTGTGTGGTCACGATGTTGGTGAGAGGGGCTCTGGTTGGTTTGTTGGGGCGCTTGGTCTTCAGGCAGCTACACACCTGTGTGATGTAATGTTCCACATCTTTCTGCATGTGAGGCCAATAGAAACGGTCCCTCAACAGGTGCAACACCCTCTCCACGCCTAGATGGCCCAGGTCTCTGTGCAGTTCTTTATATACCAGCTCATGGAACTTTTTCGGCAGGACTAGCTGAGTTCGGGTAGCTGTTTTCCGGCGCAGGATGCCATCATCATCAAGGCACAGCCGATGCTTCTCTCTCATGAGTGTCGCAACACCCCTGCTCGCACACTGTGTTTTTCCCCGAGGCCACTGATTGGAGGTTATGTACTTCAGCACCTCTCCAATGACAGCATCCTCCCTCTGGGCGTCTCTCACCGTCTGACTGGGTATCTCTGCCACAGGTGATGTATGTTCCTTCTCAAACTCGGCTAGTGCTGTGGCTATGGTTACCGGACACATCCAAGGCTCAGCTCTCTCCAGCTGTACTGACAGCGCCTGGGTCACACTGTTCATGACCTCGGGGTGTACTTCTTGTGAACAGGTCTGCATGTACTGCTCCATCGGCATGCGTGAGAGGCCATCTGCGTCCCCATTGGCTCGTCCAGGCCGGTACTTGATAGAGAACTGGAAATCGGCTAACTCTGCTACCCACCTGTGGGTGGTCGCATTCAGTTTGGCTGTCGTGAGCACATAGGTGAGGGGATTATTGTCTGTGTAGACAGTGAATGATGGAGCGTGGTAGAGGTAATCTCTAAATCTCTCACATATGGCCCATTTCATCGCGAGGAACTCCAACTTCCCTGAGTGGAGATGGTAGTTCTTCTCAGGAGTTGTCAGTGTCCTAGACCCATACGCGATGACTGCCAGCCCACCCTGTGACTGTCTTTGATACAATACTGCCCCGAGGCCCTCTCGTGACGCGTCGCAGTGAAGGATAAAGGGCTGTTCAAAGTCTGGGTAGCCCAACACTGGTGGCTGGATGAGGAATTCAATCAACTGACAGAGGACCTGTTGGTGTTCAGCTGTCCACTTAACTGGGTGAGAGGAGGGCAGATGGTCTCGGGAGCCCTTCCTCCCCTTGTCCTTTCTCTTTTGTTTGAGCTTCCCCGCTGCTGTCTTCTCTGGGGTGAGGAGGTCATAGAGAGGCCTTGCGATTCGGGAGAAGTTAGGTATGTAGGGCCGGTAATACGAGATGAATCCCAGCATCTTCCTGAGCTCTCCGATGGTCGTAGGTTCTCTCTCCTTCAGTGCCTGGACCGGGGCCACATCAGCGGGGTCCATTGTGTATCCATCCTTGGTCACAAGCCTTCCCAGGAACCTTACTTGGTTTTTGAAGAGTTCACATTTTCTTGCCGTCAGCTTGATTCCATGGCTTCTGTAGCGGTGCAGTACTCTTCTCAGGTGCTGGAGGTGTTCGTCGAATGTGGTTGAGTGGACCAGGTTGTCATCTAAATACGGCTGACAAATGTTGTCCCTCAGCCCAATCAAACATTCCTCCATGGACCTCTGGAACTCTGCTGGTGCTGAGGACAGTCCGAAGGGAATTCTCACCCATTCATATAATCCCCACGGGGTGATGAATGCAGTCAGTGGACGGCTGGACTCCTCAAGAAACCCCTGGTGATATGCCTTCCCCTGATCCAAGACAGAAAACCAGGCACTCCCCTTCAGGCTGTCGAGCATATCCTGGATGCGTGGTATTGGATGGCGGTCTGGGATGGACCTCTTGTTCAACTCACGGTAGTCACAGCAGAGGCGGAGGCTCCCATCCTTTTTCCGCACACACACGATTGGGCTTGAGTAGGGTGATTTTGACTTAGTTATCCAGTCTCTGTTCAGTAAATCCTCGAGGTATTCCTTCACTTCTTTATGAAGAGGCTTTGGGACTGATGTGTATGTCCGCTTCACCGGTGTGGTGTCACTCAGGCGGATCTTGAGCTGGAGTGATGGAATAGTCCCCACATCATGGTCATCGCGTGCGAACACACTACTCTCCTCCCGCAGTAGCTCTCTCACCTGCAGTTGTTGTTCAGGTGTCAGGTGGTTCAGAGGGACAGGCGGGTCCCATAGATCTTCCTCCTGGTGTTCCGTCTTGACATCACCTGGCCCTTTCAGCTTTGTTGTGTCTCTAATCACAGGTCTTCGTTCTGTACCTGTTGTGGAGGTCCCTGGGATGACTGGGTTCACTGTACTAGTCCCATCCACATCCAACGGCTTCACGGCGGCAGGGTAGATGGCTCTAGTTCTTTGGGTCTGCCCCAGGGGAGTCCGTGGCGGCAGTGTGATGTCATGAGCTGTGACGTTAGTCACTGGGACAGCGATGCGTGACCAGGTTCCCTTCTGTAAACATACAATGTTTTCATCCACCTTCAGGCCCTCTGGCCACTTTGGGTTCACATTAGGCTCAAAGAGGACGTTCTGGTCTGCTTGGAGGGGCCCTGCTCTAACACCACACTTAACAATCTTTGTCTGGCCCGCCGGAATAGTCATGCTTTCTCGGCCCACTTTAACCATCCCCTCACCTTCCATATCATCTTGGCTGTTTATCAGCTTCACGAGGACTTCAGCCTTCTTGTAGTCAACCGCGAACGCAATGCTTAGTGCCTTTGTGATTACACTTGATGGCTGTCCAGCTCCAGACTCTAACAGGTGTTCAATTACATTGTAACCGATGATCGGTTCTTCTGCGGTGCCCTGGTGTGTGGTTACTAGTATTGGCACAGTGAGTTCCATTGGTGGAGTCTGAGTGGTGCTATTCGGTGCTAACTGGACAGTCACTTCCACCCATCCAGAGAAAGGAATGGTTGTCTGGTTTGCTGCTTTACCAGTCAGGGTGCCAGGGCCAAGGATCTCTTCTGTGCTTCTCACCTTGGTGTGTGGGAGATGTTTTCTCCTCCATTCTTCACTGATTAGGCAGACCTGCGACCCGGTATCCCACAATGCCTGTGTGGCTACACCATCAATGTAACAGTTTATCATGTATTTCTTTCCAATTAGGTTCAGCAGCTGTGACTGGCGTTTTGAGGAGATATGACTCACTGTGGGTGCTTGCTGTTCCCGCCCTGCCTCGTCTCGCTGTCGGGCAGACACTCTGGCTTCTAGTAGCTGAATACTGTCGTCGATGAGCTTGCTGGTGACAGTACAGCTAGACGTGTCTACCTGCTCCGATTTTTCAGGCCTCTGAGCTCTACACCCTCTTGAAAGATGGCCACTCTGTCCGCATTTGAAACAGTGGTTGCACTGGTCGCCCCTTTCACTGTCTTGAAAGGCTTTGCATCCGCGCTTCCTCACAGGCTGCTGCTGACGAGAAGGTCTTTGGCCAGAGGAGTGGTTCATGGCTTTTCTCATCTGTTCCATTTCTCCTTTCAGCTGTTGGATTATCTCGTAGAACGCAGACTCCTTTTGGTTCCCTGCCTGTGTCTTAAGGGCTTTCACACTCGCGGATGTTGATGGTGACGACTCCTGACCCCCGACCACTGCAGCTTCCGCTCCTAGATACTGATGTGCCTCAGCTCGCACTTCCCGCACTCTGGTTTCCTTACTGTGGGAGCTCTTCTTGAATTTCCGCTGTCTCTCTGACTCGAAACTTGCGGCCTCTATCATCTTAACAATGAGAACATCATCAGTAGTTGCTTGATCATCGAGATAGCTCTTGAGCTGATATTTTACCTGGTCACTCACTAGCCCAGTTCCCACAGCTCTTAGGAACTTCTTCTGTATCAGTTCAGGGCTGTATTGTTCAGAGCCAGGCTCTCTCGCTGCTGCTAAGAGTCTCTCTTTACATGCTATGGCTCGGAACAGGAAGTTCTGTGGTGACTCCTGACTGTCCTGTGTGATGTTGATTAGTCGGTGATATAGGTCCACAGAGCTATCATCTTTGAAATGGCCTTTCAGAATGGTCCTCAGCTGAGGGAGGGTGAGTTCGGTTTTGATCTCTAACAAGTCACGGAGAGTCAGCCCAGGGCTGATGGCTCGGATTACAGCCTCTATTATCTCCAACTCGCTGTGGCCTTTTCTCACCCCCATATCAATCTGATGCGTAAGATTTATATAAGACAACTTGTCTATCTGCCCCCGTTCTCCTATTTGGCCATTTATCTTAAAGTCTCTGCGTATGGTTACTTCAGGGGGTTGGATTACTGACGGGATTGGGTTTGAAGGTTGACTAGGTCTACTGGGTTCTTTAAGACTTAGTTTCTCACTGAGGCGTGATATCTCTTCCTCAAGCGCTTTTGTGGATGCAGTAAAGCTGGACTGTAAGGCCTGATATTGTTCATGTAAGCTTGCCAATTCAGCAGCATCCTTGTTAGTACTGTCTGCACCTGCACCAGTATGTGACTCCGCCCCTCTCTGCTTCATTTCACTAGAGAGGTCCACTAGTCTGGACAGAAACTGACGTGCTACCTCTTCATCCTCCTTCTCAATTGCTTCATCCACAGTTTCACTAATAAGTCTGATCAGCGCATGCCTCTTTGTCTGGTTTTCAGTGGGGACTTTAGCAATAACACACACCTCTTTTAACTGGTCCAGCCCTAACTGCAGGAGGGTCTCACTCAGCCTGTCTTGCAGTTGCTCAAGCTCCAGTTCCATTGTTGGTCACGTGTTCTCACTCCGCTCCCCAGTTCTTCTCCTGACAATGGTGGCAATGGCGCTGATCCCGGGTTTCGGCACCAATATTTGTAGCACACTTGATAAGAATGACACTTACAAGGGCTGGTGTTTTTGTTGTTTTACTCCATCTGTCAAATAGACATTACAGAGGACACGTTTTCAGAGCATGGCTCACTATACGAACGGCAACACTCATCTCCAATTTATACACCATAAGAGCACCAAATATATTCTTCCATAAATTCACATTAGTCTAGCCTACCGCGAGCAAAGCTAAACAGTATATAACGTTACGGAACATGGGGGGATCAAAATAGCAACACACATAGGCCTACCTTCATATTTACAGTGTGGAGACACTAAACATAGTAAAGGGACAGACTAATCACACCTACAGACAATGTCAAAGCCAAGCTACAGAACAATGGGTTCAGACCGCGGGAGCTATGGCTATGCTAACGTTAGCAACTCGCTAGCAATCTAGCTAACGTTAGCCAGTGATATGACGTTATCAAAATAAATATGAAAGTCCCTTCGTGGGTATTTCTAATAGGCATCCATATCCCACCTCCACATCATATTTAATCACCATCCTAATTCCATATGTCTAACTAGTCTGCTTACCTGTCAAATAGACATTACAGAGGACACGTTTTCAGAGCATGGCTCACTATACGAACGGCAACACTCATCTGACGACTCTATGTCCCAGAGTGCACGGCGAGAGCCAGCACTACGTCACACAGGCTAGAAGCAATTAACCTGCAGTGCCCTCCTGTGGCGAGAACCGGCTATCACAACAACACAGCAGACAATTCTCCTCTTTACTATTAGTGAGTGGTCAATGAAGGTAAGTATATAAAATAAAAAATAGATGGGGGGCTACTAAATCCCAAGTACCCCACAAAATGGTCTAGCGGAAAAGGGAGTGCAAATCGTCAAACGGCTGCTAAAGAAAGCAGCGGAAGCGGGTGAGGACCCATACCTGGCCGTCCTCAACTACAGAGCTTCACCACTGGAATGTGGCCACTCGCCAGCAGAGTTGCCGATGAACAGGAAGCTCAAGACAAAGCTGCCATCGGCGGAGCACCTGCTCCTGCGCGCTGACCACCGCACACAGAGAGAGCACAGGTCCAAACATGCCTATGACAAAAGAGCACGGCCCTTGAGACCTCTGGAATGAGAGGACCTAGTGAGAGTCAGATGCGATGGAAGATGGGGACCAGTCGCACAAGTCCTCAAAGAGACTGCTCCAAGATCATATGAGGTACTTACCAAGAGCGGCAACACGATCCGCAGGAACCGGAGACACCTGCTGAAGATTCCACGCTCTGAACCACAGCCTGTAGAAAATGGCAATGACAGGGTGGCTCCGGGAGAGCAAATAGAAGGGGGGCATACTCAATCAGACACAGACAGCCCTCCTGTCGTCGAGTCACCCTCACCTGGGGGGGAGCGGGTTCAGCCACCATCCCCGGGGGTGGAGCGGGTTCAAAGGCCAAGTAGAACCATTGTCAGACCTAGGCGACTTGTAGAGGAGTGCTAGTAACACACACAGCGTGGGTTTTTATTTTTAATTTTGTGTTTTATTGCAGCCTTGGAGTTCTGTTCTTGGGGTCATGTTGGGTTCTGGACTCATGTTATTTGTAAATTTATGCTGTATGGTTCCAAAGCAGTGTTTAATTTTGTGGAAAAAAGGGGTAGGTAAAGAGAAGTGTAATAATTGTACTGTTACAGATTGAAGATACTCATCTGTTATTCTTTAAAATCAACTTTATCTTAATCTTTAGAAAAAGGGAGATGTACCGATAGTGGCCTGTAGGGGCGCTATACAGCTACTGCCTGTATGTATGTGCAGAGACCTGCAAATAAAGTTCAGTTATAGAAATGGCGACCAAGTGTGTGCGTGCTCAACGATACACCATTTTTATCACCATTTTTGATAGTTTGCGTCAATCATTTTTGCACTTCATTAATAAAGTCATTATTCATCATCAATTTTGCCTTAAACCATGTTTGTTGTCTTTCAAGTTCATCACCATTCAATAAACCCATCAATGAATTATGCATGATTTAACTTCATCCCACAAAGCAACAAATTTAGCAGAAGTGCATTTTACCTCAGGTTCGCAATCATTTTCTGTCATCAACTCTCCCACAATTTTCTTTAGATTACGCATTTTGTTTAATTTAGCCTTTCTTGTACTTTGTAACTTTTCAATTTTTTCACAAAGTGCCTTGCTGGTTAACTTAACAATCCGCTTTGGCCTATCTGACTTGATTTCCCCATTTTCATTTGAATCAATATCAGACATGCCATGATCATTCAAGCCTTTAGCGGCAGCCCCAATAGCCGCAGCAGCCCCAGTAGCCTCAGCAGGCCAGTCCAGCAAATTATCGCCGTTGTTTACGTCTGCCATTGCAACAGTCCCGCGCGAACCTGGAAACGCAAGTCAAGTGAAGTCAAAGTCAGCTTGTTTTCTTTTCAGCCACCAAGCTTGGATTTACGCACAAAAATGTGTGCACACGGAGTAAAATGGCCATTAATTATTGTGTAGCGCTACTCATACCTCATGAGGAAGAATCAATTATCGGCGTTCCCATCGGTCCCGCTGAATCCACATCCGCTGCCGCACTGGACACCCGCCTGGATCCGCAGTCGGCGTCCTCCGCCTCGGCGTCCCCCGCACTGGATACCCGCTTGGCTCCACCGTCGGCGTCCATCACCTCGGCAACCCTCGTCCCGCACCGCGGCTCCAGCATGCACAGGTGGTCAGTCCTCATTCACGCTCAGGCAATTCGTGACGATCGTTTCAAAGTTCATGGAAGCGAGTTTTTTGACTATTGTAAGTGGCTTTCCAATAAGTCACTGGTGCATGCCAGTGAAAGTAATTGACGCGCGCCGGCATCAGCTGTTGCATACACGAACAATGTCCAGACGTTACCGTTGATTTGCTTCTTCATTTATTACTCACACTTCTTTTACAGCGTTTCTTTGCATTCAAGTACATCAAACTTCGTCTTTCTCACAGTTAGGTAGCCTATAGTAACTCTATACTGCTACTCTATCCTCGACGCCTCGGACACGGTCAAAAAACTGTATGCCACCTAGCATCCACACCTGACCTCATTAACCCACTCGTATAAATGCACTTCCCACAATAGGAAACTGCCACCTACTGACCAAAAGGTGAATTGACTCAAAATAAACATAAATAAATAGATGGCTGTTACAGTGCCAATATACTATATGTGGCCATCGGGGCCCCAAGCAATTGCCTCGTTTGCCTGCCCTGGCGGGACTCTGTTACCAGTCAATCTTCGTTCCAACCCTCACTTATGGTCATGAGTTCTGGGTAGTACCCGAAAGGGTGAGATCACGGATACAAGCGGCTGAAATGGGTTTCCTCCGTAGGGTGTCTGAGCTCAGCCTTAGAGATAGGGTGAAGAGCTTGGACATATGAAGGGAGCTCGGAGTAGAGCCGCTGTTCCTTTGCGTCGAGGAGCCAGTTGAGGTGGCTCGGGCATCTGATTAGGATGCCTCCTGGCCGCCTTCCTTTGGAGGTTTTCCGGGCACGTGCAACTGGACGGAACTCGCTGGAGGGACTTCATGTCCAGTCTGGCCTGGGAACGTCTTGAGATCCCCCAGGGGAGCTGGAGGGCGTTGCTGGGGAGAGAGACGTCTGGAGTGCCCTACTTAGCTTGCTGCCACCGCGACCTGACCTCGGAGAAGCGGCTGATGATGAGATGAGATGAGATGAGATGAGATGATGATTTTTTATTTATTTATTTTTTGTCCCTTTTTCTCCCCAATTGTATTCGGCCAATTATCCCACTCTTCCGAGCTGTCCTGGTCGCTGCTCCACCCCCTCTGCGGGGGGGGGGGGCTGCAGACTACCATATGCCTCCTCGGATACATGGGGAGTCGACAGCCGCTTCTTTTCACATGACAGTGAGGAGTTTCACGGGGGGACATAGCACGCGAGAGGATCACGCGATGCCCCCCAGTTCCCCCTCCCCACCGAACAGGCGCCCCGGCCAACTAGAGGAGGCGCTAGTGCAGCGACCAGGACGTATACCCACATCCGGCTTCCCACCCACAGACACAGTCAATTGTGTCTGTAGGGATGCCCGACCAAGCCGGAGGCAACACGGGGGATTCGAACCAGCGATCCCCATGTTGGAAGACAATGGAATAGACTGCTACGCTACCTGGACGCCTGTTATAAAAAGTTACTTAACAAAAATCATACATGAATAGCAACAACTGTATTGTCGCAGGTAGCTTCCTTTGCATGCATTCTTCCAAACCAGCCTGAAATAAAAAGTTGTATAGCCTCTCACCAAACACCATTGCCAATGAAATTTGATTGAGGCAAATTGTTACTGATATTTAATACAAGCTAAATATTCAGGGCAGGATCTACAGTATACCTCCCAGCTCTGCCACTGTTGTTCTTAGAATAAAGAAAGGGTTTATTTTCAGCAATTCCTTTGTATTCTTTTAGATGCAATTTTTAACAGTTGTCTCAAATTTTGCATTGATGTGATAGCCAAGCCTGTAAATGGTTTGCTGCTTTTGGGATAGACCTACCAAATGCAGCATTTGGTAATGTGTTGTCTTCTATATTAATTACTTCTTAGCAGAAAATCCTGCTCTGCATATGTCTCTCTTTAAAAATGGTCCCAGTTACGTAATTAAATATAAGCTCTACCATGAATAAAATAGGTTCTTTCAAAGGTACACTGATGACGTCCTTCAGTGTGATTTGAAATGTCTCACCATCTCTGAGTGAAATTGGTCTATAATATATATATATATATTGATGTATTTGGGACTTGACACTTCTTGGCAATCAGAAGTTCATATGGTTTAGGAGTAATTAAACATAAAATTAGGGCATATGTTTAATAATTTCAAGTTAATTGTTCTGACATCTGATAATATGCCATCACTTAGTCATGACGGTTAAATCAATACCATTTGTTTCTTAAAAGGGTCATTCAACTTTTTTCGTGAAGTTGAGGCCTTTGTAATCTGTCTGTAGACAGTAAACGACAGAAATAGCACCACAAATTTAGAAAGTACACTTTGTGACAAAAGGACCAGGTAAAGAAAAGCTTTTTACTTTGTTCTCATTCCACTGAATTTACAGAACACACATCTTGCTAGAGCACAAGTCATGATTCATTTGTCACATACAGTGCGCCTCTTTGTGTCATGCAAGACAGCTCCATCAGCTCCTGTCCAGCTTGCAAGTTTTGTAAATCTGGGCGCATTTGGCTCTTCTGGCATCTTGGGAAAAGCAAAATGTGTCACGCCTTGGGGTAACTTCTGAAAAAGGAATGATCATAATCCATCATTTCTAACGAACCCACTGAAAGCTGTACTACGCCTCTTGCATCATTGTTTAGCTCACCATTCATGCTATAAAAGTTGTGCCAAATCTGAAAGGAGTAACACAGAGGGAAAGACACAGAGATAAATATAAACAGATTTGAAATTCTGCCAGAAAACATCATTGAGCATCACAGCACAAGCCAACTGGAGCAGAGGTCAATAGAGCCAGAGATCCTTAACGGCTCTTTTCGTAAGTTTAACCTAATTATGTCGTATTGTGTAGGTAAGAGAGCATTAATTATTGAAAATTTCTCAGTCATGTTGATTCAACTGCATTTTTTCAGATTTGATAAAATATGAGCTGACAAAGAATCAAAGAAAAAACGTGCTTTGACAGCTTTTTTTTTTCTTGTAATTTTGATTGGTGCTTCCAGTACGTATATCACTACTACACTTATAAACATTCTCTTTTCATATGAAACTGAGAAAGAGTTTTCGTTTTCATATTTTCATCTTTACTTGTTCTCCAAGGATTGGAATATTAAAAATGCTCCTCAGAATTTTCATCCATCTTCTTATCATCGGTGAGTAGAACAACTTATTTCACTAAGAGACAATCCTGAGTGTATTTTCAATTTTTCTTTTAGAAATAATACGGGCTGGCTTTAAAGTTTATTGTTTTCATTTAATAGCTGAGGTAAAAGCTACCACACCACCATCCACTGCAACACCTGCTGCCACCACGACGCCTGCTGCCCCCACAACAAACATTACTGTAACCACGGCTGCCACAGCAACCACTGCTGCCGGCCTGACAACCACTGCTGCCGCCATGACACCCACTGCTGCCGGCCCGACAACCACTGCTGCCACCATGACACCCACTGCTGCCGGCCTGACAACCACTGCTGCCGGCCCGACACCCACTGCTGCCGCCATGGCAACCACTGCTGCTGGCATGACAACCACGTCTGCTGCATTGAAAACCACTGCCGACATGACAACCAGAATTGCCTCAACAACAACCATAGTAGCAACCTTGACAACAGCGGCTGCCATAACAACCACAAACACCACTGCGACTAACACCGCTGCCACCTCTGGTGAAATAATGAGCCAGACCTGTCTTATCTGTTTAGCTGTTATGGTACAGCTGTTTCAGCAGAGGGCTTAAAAAAATCTTGTGAAGCAGCTTACAAGGTGAATTATATTTGTATTTATTCTTAAAAGCTTTAACTGAAATAAGAGAGATTGTCTTTTGTATAAATGAATATATCGGGACCTAGTATGTGTAATCAAGTACATATAACCTGTGGTATAACCTAGGTCTGCATAATTTTAATATAGCAATAGAAATTGTGCAGCAGTGCACTTGGTTATTGAACTAGTATGACTGGTTACTGAAGTCTCCAGTGGTGTGTTACAAGAATAAATCTCTATTCACACAAATTCATAACTGAAGAGGGTCACATGATCGAAACATTGTAAATTTGATTAAAAAAAATATTAAGAAAGTCAGCAATAGACAGTGTGCAATGGCCTGTCCCCCTCAAACTAAATGTAGGGGGAAAAATAACCAACACAAATTCATTATAATATCTGGCCTTGTAGGTCTTTCAGAATGTTGTGGTCAATTGTGACTGCCAAACTGCAATTTTATCAAGTCTGGATTATTCTCAAACTTTCTCCTGCACACAGGTTAACACTTTAAAACTGTTCTTGATGAAAACACATCAACCTTTATCACTATACAACATCTGCAAGGTCTTGAGAATTTAGATGGTCAAAATGTCATGAAAAATTGTGTTTACATATTAAGTCTTATTTTGTAGGTAAAAAGAACGGGTTATACTTTAAATGACTTTTAGCACTATGTCAGGGTGTCTAATCATACATCGGATGCGTTTGTTTGACGACATGTGACACATTTCCTAAAGGAACAATGTTTTAAAGAAGCATTTGAACAGATACAGTTTGCCACCACACCCAAAGTGAAGGAACAGGTCAGTCAAAACCTATTTGATGTCACGTGATAGAACATCTTTCAGTTTAAAATATAGAATACTTCAGGATAGGTTCTTTCAAAGGTACACTGATAATATCCAACAGAATGATTAGAAATGTCTCACCATCCCTGAGGGAAATTGGTCTATGACCTTTATGCATCATTGATGTATTTGAGACTTGACGCTTCTTTATATTGGCAGCCATGTGGTTTAGGTTTTTACCCTCTCTGTAAGTTATATTCTGATGCTATCAACATTTAATTATGACGGTTAAATCAATACCGTTTGTTTCTTAAAATGGGTCATGAAAACCTTTCTTAAAGTTGAGGTCTTTGCAAAAAAAAAGGAAAAAGTACACATTTAGAAAGTACACTTTGTGACAAAAGGACCGGGTAAAGAAAATCTTCTTACTTTGTTCTCATTCCACTGACTTTACAGAACACACATCTTTCTAAAGCACAAATCATGATTCCTTTGTCCCCTACAGTGCCCTCTTTGTGTCATGCAAGACAGCGCCACCAACTCCCGTCCAGCCTGTTGGATTTGTAAATCTGTTTCATTTGGCTCTTTTGACATCTTGGGTGGGGGGAGTGAAATGTGTCATGCCTTGAGGTGTCACAACGAGGACAATTGTGAAAATGACTGATGAAAGTAAATGATCAAACTAGGAACGGGAGTGGTGTGCGACAGACAAAACCACAAGCTATCACGCTTAATAATCGGTATAAAGCAGGAGAAATAAAATCAAGATAGGGGGCACACATACTATGTGTGCCATACTTAAGCCTTAATTAAGGGTGATAATTCTGCGAAGAATTGACAGTCTGCAAAAACAATTGCCACAACAGAGCATCACAGCACAAGCCAGTTGGTCAATAGATCCAAAGATCCTTATCGGCTCTTTCAACCTAATTATGTCATAACATGTGTAGGTAAAACAGCATAGATTATTGAAAATTTGTCAGTCTTGCTGATTCAACTGCATTTTTCCCCCAGATTTGTTAATATATAGAGTTAACAAATAAAGATTCTTTTTTTCCCATTTTTGATTGGTGCTTTCAGTACTTATTTCACTGCTATACTTATAAACATTCTCTTTTAAAATCAAACTGAAAGAGAGTTTTCATTTTCATATTTTCACCTTTACTTGCTCTCCTGGGATTGGACTAGATACATATTAAAAATGCTCCACAGAATTTTCCTCCATCTTCTTATCATCGGTGAGTACAGCAACTTATTTGCTTCCACTAAGAGACGATCATGAGTGTATTTTCCGTTTGTCTTTTCGAAACGATATAGGCTGGCTGTATAGTTTATTGTTCCCGTTTAATAGCTGTCACCACGACAATCATTCCTGCAACCATGGCCGCCCCAATGACCACTGCTGCCTCTATAGCAACCACAGTGGCTGCCATGACAACCACAAACACCTCTGCTACTAACGCCGCTGTCGCCTCCAGTGAAATAATGAACCATACCTTTCTTATGGTCTGTTTACCTGTAATGGTACAGCTACTTCAGCAGAGGGCTTAAGCATTTCTTGTGGAGCAGCTTACAAGGCAAATTATCTTTGAATTTATCCTGAAAATCTATAACTGAAATAAGAGAAATTATCTTTTGTAAAAATAGATATATCAAGACCTGTAATAAGATAATTCAAGCACCTGGAATTTGGGTGATATAACCTAGGTCTGCATAACTTTAATATAATAAAAAAGAAATTGTATTAGTGTGCAGGGCAATATTGAATTGCAAAGCATTTACAGTATGCTGTAAGTGGACCCAAGTATTCCGATGGGCATGTCACAAAGCAAGTATGTGATATCTGAATAGGTCTGGCGCCCCTGTGGCTCACCTGGTAGGAGCGCGTACCACATATGGCTGAGTCCTTACCACAGTGGCGAATCCGGCCCGGCCCCGAACCCGGCCTGGGCCCCTTGCTGCATGTCATCCCCTCTCTGCCTTTCCCATCTCTCTACTGTCACTGTTAAAATAAAGCAGAAAAACGGTAGCCTATATTTTATTAAAGGTTAAATGCAGAACTCAAAACATGTTTTGTTTTATTTGTTGCAACATTTTGAGTTATAACCTTGATTCTGTCCAGCCCAATTCCTTAAAGACTTGCACGGAAAACACTTTTCTTTGAAAAAGGAAGATTGTTTTTGAACAGCTCATTATTTAATTTGTCACTCAGCATTGGCAAAAACTGAAACAAAACTTAAAGTAGGTGCTTGAGGAGCTATCAAAAATTCCTCTGCGAAGTGAATATTTAACATGACCTTATGAACTAAATACCTATAATCTCATTCGTTCTTCTTGTATTTTTATTTCCTTTATTGTTGTTGACTAGTTTTATTCCTCTAACTTCCTCTGAGTTTTATTCCTTGACTGCTGTCTGTGCCCTTGACCGAGGCATGGCAAGATGAACTGGAGTTGGTCCCTGGGCACTGCACGGCGGCTGTCCACTGCTCCTAGCTACACAGCTAAAATGGGTTAAATGCAGAGGAAGAATCTCCCTACGGGGACGATTAAAGTGTACCAAATCCATAGAGTGTCAGCAGTGCACTTGGTTATCGAACTGTTATGACTGGTTACTGAACTCACTAATGGTGTGTACAAGAATAAATCTCTGTTCACACAAATTCATAACTGAAGGTCACATATTGAAACATAAATTTGATTAAAGAATGTTAATAACGCCAGCAATAGACAATGTGCAGTGGCCTGTCCTCTCAAACTAAATGTAGGAGAAAAAAATGAACCAACAAAAATTCATTATTACATCTGGTCTTGAAGGTCTTCCAGGAAATCTTGTGGGCAATTGTGAATGCCAAACTGCAATTTTATCAAGTTTGGACTATCCTCAAACTTCCTCCTGCATACAGGTTAACACAAACTGTTTCTGGTGACACTATTCCCCAATCCTCTGTGAATAGTACACATGGCCATTGTAACTCTAGTTAATAGTCAAGGTAATTTGCATATGAAACCGGTCATTGGTTTCGGTCGTTATGCCACTGTATTGTTTATAGGGGGGGGGGACACCTGCAGTCAGTTTAGACTGAAGAGCTCACTTAGATGAGTGATCAGACGTTTCTCTCAATAAACGTTGTGTCCAGATGAACTGATTCAACTTTCTGTGATTTCTTTACCTGGATTATTGAGCATGAATAAAGACATCCTGGTGAAAAGCTATCAACCTTTATCGCTGAACAACAACTACAAGGTCTTGAGAATTTAGATAGTCAAAATGTCACAAAAAAAAGTGTTTACGTGTTGAGTCTTATTTAGTAAAAATAAAAATAAAATTAAAAAAGATGTTATACTTTGAATGACCTTTGGCACTATGTTAGGGTGTGTAATCATACATCAGATGCTTTTGTTTGATGACATGTGACATATTTGCTGAAGGAGCAATGTTTTAAAGAAACGTTTCAACAAAGATACAGTTTGCCACCACACCCAAAGTGAAGGAACAGGTCAGACTAATCCTATTTCATGTCACGTGATACAACATATTTCAGTATATATGAGATAACTGAATTCTTCTGTACATTGACAATTCTTCTCCTGCAAAGGCACAACATAAAAAAAGGTTATTTCTGCATCACAAATGGTAAAATGGAACAAATCCCACACTGACAGGACAGGTACACTCGGGACAGTCAAACTGAACTACAAACTTTTTTTTAGGTTTCTTCCTATTTTTTCTCCTTGTTAAAGGTTTTTTTTGGGGGGGAGTTGTTGCTTATCTGATACGAGGGTCTAAGGACAGGATGTTGTGTTGCTGTAAAGCCCCTTGAGGCAAATTTGTAATATGTGATATTGGGTTATACAAATAAAATTGACTTGACTTTTATTTAGCGATATTTTCTCCTACTTTCCATCTGCTGCATAAACAAAACATCATCCCCGCAACTTCTTTGATGATAAGCTTATTAACAGAGTGGCATCAAATTGTTGTAAAAGAAAGACATTAACTTCTCCCTTTTTCCTTTCATCACGCTTCCCTTTCTAACGGTGTCTATAAGAATTACCGGAACATATGTAAGAATAAGGCATCACCAACTTTAACATGACAAAATACATACAGCATTTTTGATATCATGGTGTGATGTAAAATGCATCTGTTGTGTAAACGTGTAGTAAAAGAACCTCTTTGCTGAAAACCTCCCAGATGATCATGCAATTTGCCTGTGATACTTGATTGTTGGTATGATTGAGCTTCTGAACAGCTGAATAAACAGTTTAAATTAATGTTGGGCTACATACATTAGGACTGGTTTTGTAACCTGGAGTCCAAGAAAGACAAAGGACTACTGTCCTCGGTGTTTAGCTGGCTGGGGCTTCACACTTCACAGTCACTCACAGTTGAGACACGAGTCACTGGTTGGACACTAAGGAAGGAGAAAAGGACTTGTACTGATTGACAACAAAAAAGAACCGAGTTGGGAAGGATGTGCAGCAGGTTACGGCGATCAAGGATAGAGATGGAAATGTGCTGACAAGCAAGGAGAGTGTGTTGAGAAGGTGGAAGGAGTACTTTGAGGGGCTGATGAATGAAGAAAATGAGAGAGAGAGAAGGTTGGATGATGTGGGAACAGTGAATCAGGAAATGCAGAGGATTAGCGAGGAGGAAGTGAGGGCAGCTATGAAGAGGATGAAGAGTGGAAAGGCAGTTGGTCCAGATGACATACCTGTGGAGGAATTGGGGGTGTTTAGGAGAGATAGCAGTGGGGTTTTTAACTAGATTGTTTAACATAATCTTGGAAAGTGAGAGAATGCCTGAGGAGTGAATAAGAAGCATACTGGTACCAATTTTAAAGAATAAGGGTGATGTGCAGAACTGTAGCAACTACAGAGGTATAAAGTTGATCAGCCACATCATGCAGTTATGTATGGGAAAGAGTGGTGGAAATAAGCTTAAGAGGAGAGGTGATGATTAGCGAGCAGCAGTATGGTTTCATGCTACGATAGAGCAACAAAGACTCGACGTTTGCTTTGAGAATGTTGATTGAGAAATACAGAGGCCAGCAGGTGTTACATTGTGTCTTTGTGGATTTAGCAAAAGCATATGACAGGGTGCCGAGAGAGGAGGTGTGGTATTCTATGAGGAAGTCGAGAGTGGCAGAGAAGTACATAAGAGTGGTGCAGTATATACTGAGCGCTTGACCTGCATCCATGATTTATGTGATTTATGATGTTTGTTTTTCTTTCCCTTTATATCTGTCCAAGTCGGAGAGTACTGCTGGCATCGTCTGTGGCTGCCGCTTCTCCCTCTCGTAGCCCCCCTTCCCATCCTCCCCTGTATGTCTGTGTTATGTTCATCTGTCGTCTTGTTTCACTCCATTTATTGTAAAGCGACTTTGAGTACTTGAAAAGCGCTATATAAGATTGATTTATTATCATTATTATTATTATTATATGTATGAGGGCAGTGTGACAGTGGCGGCATGTGTGGTTGGAATGACAGATGGATTCAAGGTGGAGGCGGGATTATATCAAGGATCGGCTCTGAGCCCTTTCTTGTTTGCAATGGTGATGAACAGGTTGACAGACAAGATCAGACAGGAGTCTCTGTGGGCTATGATGTTCGTGGATGACATTGTGATCTGTAGCAAGAGTAGGGCGCAGGTTGAGGAGAGCCTGGAGAGGAGGTGGAGGTATGCACTGGAGAGAAGAGGAATGAGAGTAGGAGCAAGACAGAATACGCATGAATGAGAGGGAGGACAGTGGAATGGTCAGGATGCAAGGAGAAGAGGTGACGAAGGTGTATTAGTTTAAATATTTGGGAGCAACAGTTCAAAGTAACGGGGAGTGTGGAAGAGAGGTGAAGAAGAGCATGCAGGCAGGGTGGAATGGGTGGAGAAGAGTGTCAGGAGTGATTTGCGACAGAAGGGTACCAGCAAGAGTTAAAGGGAAGGTTTACAAGATTGTTGTGAGACCAGCTATGTTATATGGTTTGGAGACAATAGCACTGACAAAAAGACAGGAGGCGGAGCTGGAGGTGGCAGAGTTGAAGATGCTAAGATTTTTATTGTGAGTGATGAAGAAGGACAGAATTAGGAACAAGTATATTAGAGGGACAACTCAGGTTGGATGGTTTGGAGACAAAGCAAGAGAGGCAAGATTGAGATGGTTTAGACATGTGTAGAGGAGAGACGCTGGGTATATTGGGAGAAGGATGCTGGGTAACACTTTCTATGAAGCTTGCATCTATAATGCCCATACTTTCCTATAATGTGTATCAAAATTACTAACAGCTATGGCTGAAGACTGTGAATTAGCACTGAAGTCTCATTATGCATCTCTACAAAACTTCAGCAAAACAAGTTGGCTATGATCAAGGCTCAGCGTTTTCGGTTTTTACCGATTCTCGCCGAAAAATACCCAGATTTTTTAACTGATTTTCACCCGGATTTTATGTTTCCACGGATCCAAAAGTTGTTCCTTTTTGTGTGAGGTTATGTAACTGTCCTCTTGTGGCGAAATTCGGCATGCTGGATGGCTTTGAAAAATAAAAACTGAAAATGCTGAGCCTTGGCTATGATGCATTAGGACATTTGACAGCTAAACAGGCTAATGATGACATATTTATAATGCATAAATCCATTTTAAATTGACATAATGCATCATAAAGGTGGTTATGAGGTGTTGTGAGGGCGTATACATGGTTATAATGAATCTTATGACTTATAGCTACATTTAAAGGGCGTTATAGATGCTTATAGGACGTTATAGATGCAAACTTCATAGAAAATGTTACTGGATGCGGAATATGGACCTGCCAGGGAAGAGGAAAAGAGGCAGGCCAAAGAGGAGGTTTATAGATATGATATGGTGAGGGAGGAGATGCATTGGCTAGAGTGACAGAGGAAGATGCAGAGGATAGTAAGAGATTGAAACGGATGATCCGCTGTGGCAACCCCCAACGGGAGCAGCCAAAAATAGTAGTCCAAGACCAATATTGTTGAATCATTGCAGCAACCCAAATCAGCTGTGTATTTGCTGTCTTGAACACACCCCATTATTCCTGCGAATGGATGACTTGAATAACTCAGTGAGTGCATCCCTGCAGGTTGCTCAACTGGATTGACAGATACTGAACGGATTATTTCAGGGAGTGATTTAGTTCAGTTCATTCATCCAAAAGCTTTAAATGGTTCAAAAATGACACAACACTACTTGCAAAGCCTTGTTGCAAAGTTTAACTCGTTAGTAGTTAAACTTTGCAAATCCCCCTCGCTGGATTCTTCTTCCTCCTCGTCTCTTTTTCACTCAAAATAAAAACGTAAGGGCCTCATTTTTAGCTATGTTTGTGAAACTTATTAAACGCGTCTGTCCCTGACTGACTATGGTAGGTTGTAATCTTTACTCACACTGTCCTCATAAATTATTTTTCCGTTTCGCACATATCTATTTTAGAGGCATATTCAAGTGAAATACTCCCATAGTAGAGCCCTACAATTTCAAGAATAACTGCAATTAATTTTGAACAGTTTATTGACCTTGATTCAGAGATAATTGCAAGTATAAGCCTACAGTTAGATTTGTTTATATACATAAATATATCCCACATGACTTATTTATGTATATTCCATTTGTCAATAATGGAAGGGTGGTGTTAGGTATTACTGACACTTAAGGAATAAGATGCTCCCTTTCTCATACAGTTTAGTCCAGTTCATATGTCACAATCAATGTGTTAATTTTTACTGGTCAACCGCTTTCACCCCCTGTCCAGGGGCCTTTTTATTTTGGGGCTGTGACTTTTGCAACAAAGCCAATGTGTCTCTCTTCTCAATCTTCCTCAGGTGTTTTTTCTTCATCCTCTTAATCTTTGCTGGATTCCGGATCTGTGAGGAGACAAAAAGAAAACGTTTTTCCCAAAGAAAGAAACCACCAACATAGTGGAAAGCCATGGTAGAAACATTATTCTAAGCTCAACGTTCATCCCAAGTGTAATGACAATGGTGGTACCGTGTTAGCATACTTAACATTCCTATTTCTCCCTCAACAAGACCCATTTTGTTAGAAAATGGTTTATTATGGATATGCTTAGACACTTGTCAATCATTGTGACAGCCTAGTTGAAGGAAAATATCGAAGATGGTGTTGTGTATGTGCAGTCAGTGCTGATGGGTAATGTGGTCGACTGACACAATACAACCCTCACTGCATATTATAGTGACCGAGAAATCAGTGTTCCCCTGCTAACAGAGCTTTTCCAACAGTGCCAGTGCCACTTATCAGAATACATTGTGTGCAAGCTTCTGTATCATCATCCATAGAATCATCTGGGGTACTGTTGTGGGATGTCATTTCCACAGTTAGAAACATAATTTAGCTTAGAAAACTAGGATTTTTTCCCCCGGCATCTTTACAATACAGCGGAGATTAAAAACTCAGTCAGGTTGTAGTTTTTCCATCTACCAACTGACATCATGACAGAAAAAAAAAACTGTTTCGTATGCTGCCCCAGAGATACAGAAACAATTGGGAAGAACTGCAGGTATTTATCATATGCTGTCCCTGTTGCAGAGAGACAGATAAGGTTGAAATTTGCTGAATTTTACCTTTAAGGTTAAACATGCAGCTCTGTCCAATAACAAGTCATGTCTGAATCCTTATGCTATGAAGTCCAAGATGAGACCAAGTCCATACTTAAGTACTACAACCCTACTGATCACGTCCTTTGCATTTGCACCTTAGATTTATATGCATTATCAGTCTGCACTTTGTCCACGTAGTGAGGAGATCTCATTTTTTTGTGTACAACTTGCAAAGAAAACAAGTTGGTAGGAAGACAGCAGACCTGTCTTTTATGACCAGAGCCAGAAGTCAAACAAAGTCTATGTTCACATTACAAGTCTTAATGCTCAATTCCAGTTTTTCCTCTTAGATCCATCCTTTTTTTGCCCATATCTGCAGTAAGTGACCCATATCTGACAAGAGTGAACAGAGCTCTGTCCTGAAAAGACCTGCATGAGCACATTTACAACAGCTACGGCCACATGGAATCTACGCCGCAGAATTTCTGCAGAATTAGAATGTAAACCACCACTTCTCACTTGAATTTAACGCTTTAATATTTTCTCTGGTGCTACAGGAGAACAATGAGGCAGCCTAAGTGTGACAGTAACACACACCCGCAATGGCTGCTATATGCCCAAGAAGCAAAAAGATCCATTCCACAAAATTCCACAGATTTTAATAACTAATAGGCGCAGAAAATGCAAAAACATAAATGCTGCAGCTTCCATCTGGGTCCTACCACAACAAATAACATCACATGCATGACTTGCATGTGTGCACGATGGCAACAAATAATAAATACATAATATTTACACAATATTTGTGGGGCAGTCTATCATGGAAATCAATGAAATGGCAGGTTAACTGTTAATCTTATGTGAGAGACTGACCATCTATCTGGTGTACTGGCGCGGCCAATACAACTTGGGAGCTCAGCACTCTTAAGACAGTTGAGATGGTTGTGCGACTTCAGTAAGTACCCAGTTCCACCCGCCCCCATCACCCCGTGTGGCTCCCCAGTCGACACTGTGGAATCTTTCCACTTCCTCGGCACCATCATCACCCAGGACCTCAAGTGGGCACTGAACATCAGCTACCTCACCAAGAAGGCACAGCAGAGGATGTACTTCCTGTGGCAGCTGAAAAAGACCGAACTGCGAAAGCCAATGGTGGTGCATTTTTACACTGCCATCATGAGTGCATCCTCACCTCCTCCATCACTATCTGGTATGCTGCTACCACTGCGAAGGACAAGGGTAGACTGCAGCGTACAATTCGCTCTGCTGGAGGGTGACTGGCTGCAACCTGCCATCCCTTCAGGACCTTTACACCTCCAGCACACTGAGGCGAGCAGGAAATTCACGGCTGACCCTTCTCACCTAGGCCATGGTCTCTTCAAAACACTCCCCTCTGGCAAGAGGCTGAGGTATATAATAACCAGAACCTCATACCACAAGAGCAGCTTCTTCCCTACAGCAGTAAGCCTTTCTGACAAGCCCCTAGACACCCACAGATCCTGACACTGCTGCCTACCCAAACCCCTTCTATAGGATAGGCAACAATAAGCCTTGACCTTCAGTCTATTCCTTTTTCAGTCATTGATTGACTGAGTTTTGTTGTGCGAAATGGACTGATGTAAATATGTACGATGATGTTTTTTTTCTTCTGTCTGTTGCATATGCACACAAATGTATGACCGAAATAAATAAATAATTAATTAATTAATTTATCGTCCCCACTCTGCTCTCTGTATATGGACACCTTGCATAAAACCTGCACTAACCTGTAAATAACTTCTTAAAATTCTCATTTAACTTTTTTGTAAATACAGCTCCTGCCACCCAGTGCCAAGCATCAGGAGCTGCCACGTGGTCTCTCATGTTTCAACTCTAAACCGGTGGTGATCACACCTTATTTTTTATCCTATATATACATTTTATTTCTTATTATTTTCAGCTTTTATCTTTACTGTTAGTTTTCCCTCTTGCACCAACATACCAAGACAATCTCCTTTCATGTTCTTGTACTTGGAAATAAATACAATTCTGATTTGTCATGCAGTATAGTGGTGCAATCGTTTGTGTTGAGGATTATCATTGCGATATGTTCCGAGCTTTGCTCGAAAGAAAGTATTGCCCCAAAAGTCAATCAAACTATATATATTTCTGTCTCTCCACTGACCCCTTTGGCTGTTGTCCTCTGTATTTTTTAAGTGAGCCTCTGCTAACAATGACCGATGGTGACAGTGGTCTGTGACTGCGCAGTGTAAAAACATGAATTCCAATCTGAGGACACTTTGCCACGTATCGGATATACATGTTATCTAGGACCAGATATGGAAGTGGCCAAAACTCTGATCTGAAAATAGTAGATTATTGTGTTCGTAATGCTCAGAAAAATTAAATTTCTGTCACATGTAAGCAAACAAAAAAAAGTGGCCCACTTTCACCTGTGGTGTGAACAATGCCAGATAAATATTTTTTGTTCATAATATGAAGTGCTAATATGATCATAATATGTTAATATTATGATATTAGCATTATATTATTATTAATATATGATCATATGTTCATAATATGTGAAGCGCTTTGGGTGTCTAGAAAAGTGCTATATAAATGTAATGATAATTATTATTATATGTGCTGCTTATTATATGTGCTGCTTTAAATCTCACACTAATAGGAGTTTTTCCTTACCAGCATAATTTATCAGAATACATATTGCATGATAAATGGGGTCAGTGACTACCTGGAGGACTTGTGGTCTGCAAACTTGAGTGCATGAGCCTTTGAGTTAATGAACCATGTTCAATTATATGTACGTAAATAGTTGACATACCACTTGCACAATCTCTGCCCTGCGCTCATTCTCAGCACGCCGTTTCAAGTTATCTTCTCGCCGTTTCCTTTTTTCCTGTTATGGAAAGACATATGAAATTAGTGAGGGCAGACAAATGCTTGTGTTTTACAAGAGTCAAAGTAATCTACACAGTATGACCAACCTCCTTCTCTCTGGCTTTCATCTCTTTAAGTTCAAGAGAATACTTCTTGACCAGCTCCTTCTCTCGCTTAGCTTCCATCTTTTTCTCCCAAGAAGAGCGCAATGGCTTATCTCTTAAAAGTGCAGAGAACCTGTAAGGCAAAATAACATTTAAAACTGTTTCATTGAAAACCCATGACAGGAACCTGATGTGTTAAACAAAATGAAAGTACAGTGCTTTCCTATTTCAAAGCTGAAATCTGTGTTCAGCATTACTAATAGATATTTTATTCACCTGGACCATGGAATCAGGTTACACAACTGGCATCCAAATACCTCTGTTGAAATGTTAGACCAGATAGGACCAAACATCAGAATCAAGTTTACTGATCATGCCGGTTTGCACTACAAGGAATTTGACTCCGGTTTCGTGGCTCTCTCAGTGTTATTAACATAGAATAACAACACAACAATCTTCAGATATATACACAAGGATTGACTATATCTGCAGATTGTGAACATTGGTGCAACAGCAAACATATTCCTACTCAAACAGGAAAAAGGACTGAAACATGATGTGGTGACGTTTCCGTTGGACTGATCTACCAGTTCTACTATCAATATTACAGTAGAACAGGGTTTCCATATAGACTGACGTAGTTATTAGATTGCCTGAGCTAGCTGTTGTTCGAGCATGCCATTTCAACCAGGATGGGAACTGTTTATTGCTGAGCCGGTAGGACTGCTACACTTTGTCTGTAATAATTCTCACCGCCAGGGAAATCACGGATTTCGGCTTTATAATTAAACTCTGTGAACACAAACACTGTTATGCTCAAGTGACGATCTCACCTTTGTTTATTACGGTCCTTCCACACTCGTCCTGATTTTGGTTTGCCCAAAGGAATAGCTGGATTTTGTTTTCCATTGTACGCTGACTGAATATCATTTCCTACTGTTTTCTCTGGGCATGCAGGTGCCGTTTCCATTGGTTTTAGGCTGGTATGAACACCATCTCTGTTAGCATTACTGCTAAGTGTGTCTGTATCAGCAAACTCTGAACACGGTTCTGTTTGTTTAGATTCAGGACACGGTGCTGTCGCTGGCTCGGTGGGTATGCTCGTGGATAACATGGATGGCGGGTTGGTTGGTTCTGGGTTAAGGTCTAAGTCTGGCTTTTGGCCCGTCAGCTCCGCAGGAACTGATTTCTTCGTCCTCCGTGTCGAGACTTTAACTGTACTGGGCACCCGAGAGTTGATAAGCGCGACTGGAGTACGCGTATTGCGTCCGCTACGAGTCCGCGTAGCTACCGGTGGAGGCAACTCGAGGTCTGGTGTTATTTCGGCCTCTTGTGCCATGTCTGGAAAGCCCTTATCTACTGACAAAAGTCTCTTTACAGAACCCGCAAACTACAAGTCAATGGCGCCTCAATCGGTAAATCCACGTGTAGTCGCCGCACTGTGACGTCATAACCACGTGACATCTTCTTCTTCGTCTTCTTTTTCTTCTTCTTCTCCTCCCCTCTCTTCTGCTTGCTGCATTAGGCGGTTGGCATCCTACATCACATTACCGTTACAGCACATTACCGTTACTCACTGTTGCTGGAGAGATAATTGACCGATTTGACTAATTGATCAACTTTCTTCATAGTTCTCCTTATTAATAACCATAAACTTGATTTTTATTTAAAGAACTAATAATGACAGTAATAAATACATGGACCCCCACCCTCACCCTCTCCAGCCACAATACGCCCATTTCACGCCGCGGCCATCTTGGATTTTAAAAAACCAAGCGGTGGTAACTTAGCCACGCCCCCTTCTTACTTAATTGAAAACACTGCTGGAAGCAACATGTCGTACTGCTGTGTACCATCCTGCAACTCCTATCAAAGAAGGGAAAGAGATAAATCTGTATATATGTGTGTATATATATATTCACTAATCTTTCAATAGTGGATAGCTCTGTTCTGACACATCATCTTGATAACAGGAAAATGTGTGGATTTATATTGCTTCCCACACGTATGACATATCCTCATGTGTCCAGTGAGGTTTGGGCGACTCCACCTGATCATGACTACGATGTGAAGCCCCTTTCTGTGGAAGACCAGCTTGACGCAGTAAAGAAACGCATCGCTTTCCTGGAGGATGAAAATAAAAAGCTGAAAAGTGAGCGTTTTGGTCTAGAACGCTTCCAGTGTGCGCCCAATCTGATCAGGTTTTACACTGGTTTTAAGGATTACCACACCCTCAAAGCACTCTTCCTAGCTTTACAGCCTACTGCAGAGTCCATTGTGTGATGGACTCAAATGCAAAGGAACAGCCATAACCTAGAACACATTTCTGTGTCTGGCTTCCATGCAGAGCATTTATCGCTGATTGATCAGTTTTTCCTGTTCTTGTGCCGTGTGAGGCAGGGCTTTTTTGCTCTGGATTTATCTGTACGATTCAATGTGTCGCCGGCCACAGTCAGCAGGAACTGTACGACGTGGGCCAACTATTTGCTCTTTATGTTAGGGACCCTCCCAATATGGCCTAGCAGAGCAGCAGTAGACGAGCTAATGCCACCAGTATTCAGGGAATTCTACCCAAACACAAGAGTGATACTAGACTGCACAGAGATCCGCATCGAGACAGCTAGTTCGAAGGTTTTGAACACCATGACATACTCCCATTATAAAAGTAACACTTCACTGAAATCCCTAATTGGGATCACTCCCTCAGGGTCAGTTAGCCTGGTAAGTAATCTATACACAGGATGTATTTCTGATAAGGAGATAACTAAGAGGTCAGGTGTTCTGGACCTCTTAGAGTCAGGTGATGAGGTCATGGCCGATAAGGGTTTCCTTATCAAAGACCTGCTCGATGAAATAGATGTAAAACTTGTCATCCCTGCATTTTTAGGCCCAAGTGGACAGTTTAGCTGTGATGAGCTCACAGACACACAGAGTATTGCTGGCTTGAGAATACACGTCGAACGGTCAATAAGACGCATAAAGGAGTACCACATTTTTGATGGAGTCATACCCCTTTCACTAAGTGGAACAGTCAACCAACTGTGGACTGTGTGTGCTCTCCTAACAAATTTTCAGGGACCACTGTTTTAAAGCTTTGTTAAATTCAGCTGACAAGAAAATAGTGCACACAAACCTTAGATAGATTGAAACTTATTTAACTTCATTTCAGTACAGTCCCATTTTTTAGCCCACACCTTGAGATGCGCAATCACTATCTTAGTTTAGTAAACAATTGATGATTTGAGTTGGTAGCGAGTTCCAGTTTATTGCTACAACAGAATGACAGTTGACTGAACATATTTTAGTTTAAAATGAACCAACAGTTTTGTTAAAGTTAAAGGACAAAGAATGAAAATATTGTAGATGGGACAATCTAATGTATAAATATTGAATGTACAGTATAAAAATTAAACGTGTCTTATTTTTTATTTTACTGTGATTAAACTGCTTCTTTGAATACAGCCCTGTGTGTGTGTGTCTCTCCTCACTGGCACAGGAGAGGCAGAAAGTACTCGAAAAAGAAAAGATCCAGCTTAGTTTTCATATTATGGTAAATGACGGTAGGTGCTCGAGGTTGGAAGCCCAAACCATGTTTGGTGCTGGCCCCAGCTGCATTGATTTCCGATTGAGTAAGAAGGGGGCGTGGCTAAATTCCCACCACTTGGTTTTTTTTTTCAAATCCAAGATGGCCGCGGCGTGAAATGGGCGTATACACAACCAACTGCACTCTCTGCCAGCCCCTCTCTGCTGTCCCCTCCCCACCAAAGCCGCACCTGCACGCTGAGGACTTGATATTGGGCTATACAAATGCAATTAACTTGACTTGACGTGTGCCAGCTCTTCCAGAGACAGAAGACCAGGAAGGCACTGAGCCCGGATGGCGTGTCGTCTTTCTGTCTTAAAGTCTGCTGACCAGCTGGCCCCCATTTTCACACTGATCTTCAACAGAGCACTAGAGCTGTGTGAAGTCTCCTTCTGCTTCAAGAGATCCACTATCACCCCAGTCCCCAAAAACCCCGCATCACAGGATTAAATGACTACAGGCCCATTGCCTTAACGTCTGTATTCATTAAATCCTTCAAGATACTGGTATTGGCCAACCTGAAGGAAATCACAGCCCCCTGCTCGACCCTCTGCAGTTTGCCTACCGAGCAAACAGGTCAGTGGATGATGCAGTGAACACGGGATTGCACTACATCTTCCAACACCTCGACTCCCCAGGGACATATGCAAGGGTCCTGTTTGTGGACTTCAGCTCAGCGTTCAACACCATCATCCCAGATATCTGTTGAGTAGTACCGTTAGCATGAAAAGAGCAGACGGACAACGCAAGGTGTAGTTTCAACTTTCTTTAATCGGAACTCTTCTTCAGGGACATGCACATATCAACACGTACAGTCTGTAGTGCTAGGCGCTACTGCCACCTACTGGAATGATAAGGCATGTAAGACAATACCACATATCCCTCTCTTTTAAGAATAACATTCCTGCAATAAACCATGTTTTGAATGAACACTTTAAGTAAACGACTCTGACTTCTCAATCATTTGTAACAAAGTAGCTTATATAGCATATCAAATATATGTCACAAATATTGCATATCAATTTTAAACTGAAAGTGCAGTCATCACTGTAACTAAAACATCTTATCAGAATGTCAGTGCATTTGCCATAGATTACTTCGTGATAACACATGAACAGTGTATTTACCAACCAACAAACAGACAAGACAGGTGTCCTTTCTTTCTTTTTTTTTCAAATTCACCTTATACAAAACAGTATATCTGCTTACTTTCCCTTTTCAATACCAATTACTTTTTCTTCCTTTGTTGCTGATATTACAAACATATGAAGGTGCAACAGTCCTTTTTTAAGGTGAAAACATATTAAGTGTAACAGTCCATAACACAGTCAATTACACACCCAACCTGCCCCTCTGAAAAGTTTAGGGTACATAGTCCTCCAACCAAGCAGGAGGGTGAACTTGCCTGCGGCCTCGCTGGGGAACAGGAGATGCTCGAGGAGGCGGGGCAGCAGGAGGGGGCATGTAAACATCCTCTGGCTGGACAGTGGGCTGTGGGTGTGCAGCAGAACCTGGTACAGAGGCAGGTGACAGGTGCATGGCATTCCACACCCTACCGTCAGACAATTCATAGGTTGTAGGGCCTCTCTGAGCCACCACCTGGAAGGGCTGTGTGAACATGAAGTGTCCTTTCTTTGTGATCCCAGGCTTCCTAACCCGCACATACGATCCACACTGGAATGTAGGAGACCGTGCACCCCGACGCTCATCGGTGTATTTCTTCACTTTGGCATAATGTCCATTCTTGTTACATTGTCTACAAATGGCTGATTTAGCTGGGCACTTGGGATCATTTGCTAGGTGGTTTGTGGAGCCACACCGGTAGCAACTCTTACCAGCAGCAGCCGCGTTGGAAGGAGGGCGGGAAGGAGGGTGAAGGCTTCTGTGGACGTCTGTGTTTCCCGCCTCGGAACGTAGACCCCCCACGCACCATGCCGACTTCTGCTGACGCTCCATGGTGTGTAGTGGTCATCGCTTTAGCCCCAGCTACTGCATGTTCTATCTGGCATGAAATTGTAATGGCTTTCTCCAGAGTCAGATTTCCCTCAAGCAGCAGACGTTCTCTAATCCTAGCATTGTTCGTCTTTTCAACAATCTGATCTCTCATCATATCATCAGCAAGCCCGCCAAACTCACATGCAGCAACGAGTTCACGCAGGGCAGCAGCAAACTCTGCAGTAGACTCACCAATCCTCTGAGATCTCTGTCGAAACTTATTTCTCTCTGCCACGACATTCAACTTCGGGACAAAATAAGTTTTCAATGCTTTCAAAGCATCTGCATAAGAGTCACTATCGACTGGCAGTGTATAAAAAATGCGTTGTGCCTCTGCACCGATTGTATGAATTAGCAGGGCGCGCTTCCTCTTGTCTTCCATCTTGTCAGCAAGAGCCATCACGTAGTTATCAAACATACGAATCCACGTATCAAAGTGGACAGTGGGCACACCCGGGCTGCGTAAAAATGCCGGAGGTGGCGAAATACCTAGTAGGGCCATAATTATCCCGTCGTCGCCAATATGTTGAGTAGTACCGTTAGCATGAAAAGAGCAGACGGACAACGCAAAGTGTAGTTTCAACTTTCTTTACTCGGAACTCTTCTTCAGGGACATATACACATATCAACACGTACAGTCTGTAGTGCTAGGCGCTACTGCCACCTACTGGAATGATAAGGCATGTAAGACAATACCACAATATCCTCCACTCCAAACTCACCCGGCTCACTGTACCAGCCCCCATCTGCCAGTGGATTAAAAACTTCCTGACTGACAGGAGGCAACTGGTGAGGCTGGGGAAAATCACATCCAGCACCCAGACAATCAGCACTGGCATCCCCCAGGGATGTGTGCTCTCCCGTCTACTCTTCTCCCTCTACACAAATGACTGCACCTCAGCTGACCTGTCTGTTAAGCTCCTGAAGTTTGTGGACGATACAACCATCATTGGCCTTATCCAGGATGGTGACAA
Source organism: Lampris incognitus (assembly GCF_029633865.1). Taxonomy (NCBI): domain Eukaryota; kingdom Metazoa; phylum Chordata; class Actinopteri; order Lampriformes; family Lampridae; genus Lampris; species Lampris incognitus. Next base: position 32,658,723 of record NC_079215.1, read on the forward strand.
GTCTGCATATAGACGGGAGGTTGATCAGCTGGCCCTCTGGTGCAGCCATAACCACCTGGAGCTGAACATGCTTAGAACAGTGGAGATGACAGTGGATTTTTGCGGGGAGTCTCTCAAAACTGCCCCTCCTCACCATACTCAACAGCACAGTGTCTGTGGTGAAAACCTACAGATTTCTGGGTTCCACAATCTCCCAGGACCTAAGGTGGGCATCCAACATAGACACAATCATTAAAAAGGCCCAGCAGAGGAGGTACTTTCTCCGCCAGCTCAGAAAATTCAACTTGCCTCAGGAACTGCTAATTCAGTTCTACATGCAATAATCCAGTCTCTCCTCTGCACATCCATCACTATCTGGTTTGGTTCGGCTACAAAACAGAACAGGGACAGATTACAATGATAAATTAGGTCTGCAGAGAAAATCACTGGTGCCAACCTGCCCTCCATTCAGGACTTATACACCTCCAGACTAAGGAAACGGGCAGGCAACATCACTGCAGACCTGCGGCGAACCGTCAGGGCCTTCTAGAAGGCCTAAGACTCCACACAAAAAAAGGAAAGCACTTTCATAAATATAATACAATCTTCTAATCAATATGTTAATGTTAATATCACATTACATTTCGATTTCGACTACACATGCGAATTCGGGAGGCTCTTCTTGCAGACTCTCGGCCAAAACAAATCCAATCAACTTTTTCCCTGTTGTAACCGTGTGAGAAGACTTCTCCTGCCAATGCCTTCGACATCTCGAGTGAAGGAAGGTCTCTGCTAACTAAATAAATTAGGCGTTAATACGGGATTGATAGATTACTCAACCAATCAGATTTTGATGTGTAGTGAATGGGCGTATTCTTTTATATTTGCATGGCGTCATAGGGCCTTTGCTGCATACAGCCTACTTGACCGATTGTTCAGCCAATCAGCAGCAGCACCTAGGTCTGTGGTTGAAACCGTTGTGGATGCATTCCGCAGCGCATCGCGGTAGTTGGTGGCTAATGTTAGCTAGCGTTTGTGTTTTTGATTTAGTTAGCTAAGCTAGCTAGCCGTGAATGAGAATAATGTCTCACTGAGAACTCGTGAATGATGTGGTGGCAGATTTATTAGTCGCACCATTTTCAAGACGATCGTTTCGGGAAAAGCAAAGGGTTGTGGAGATGGGCAGATCAACCCCACAGTTAGCGGCTCTGACCCAACTGGGGAAGACGTATGTGCGGCATTTCCAGGCAAGAACCTACACAAGGTACCCATGGCTCACTGGATCCGAGCAAAACGGAAAACTTTACTGTTGGGCGTGCTTGCTTTTCTCGTCAGAGAAGGGGTCATGGAACTACACAGGCTTCCAAAACCTGGCTTGTCTTATTCAAAAGCCAAAGGAGTGCTCTATGACCGTGTGATCGACCGTTTAATCCAGAAAGAAAAGAGAATGGATTTTGTCTTCAAATCGACAACACAGGTGAGTCAAATATATTTTTTTGTACAGCTAGTTGATTTGCTTAATGTTTGATTGTTTTGATGCCCAGCAGCCCGGCTGGGATGTGTTTGTTGAGTTTCTTGATAGTGTAGTGGTTATGGGGCTACATAATTCCCCTTATTGAGCTAGTAGGAACGTTAGTTTACAGCTGCCGTTTCCTCGGTTCGGGTTTACAGTGACACACTTCCGCTGCGCGGGTTTTTTGATGTTGTTGTAATGGTGGAAGGAATAAATGGTGCACGCTGTGTAGCCGAAAGAGAAAGTTGTCACGACTCCTGCTTGAGCTCCTCTACACTGGTGACCCCGACGTTTGTCTCGGTAGTTATCAGAGACAAACTTTCGAACGAACATGGTTGACGAAATCAACGCGGTTTCTCTCAAATTGGCAGAGTTCTGGGAGTCATCGGCAACGACATGGTTCGCCCAGGCGGAAGCGCAGTTTGCTATCCGCAAAATAACGGATGATGCTACTAAATACTACTACGTGGTATCGGCGCTCGGATGTTCGACTGCAACTAGAGTGGCGAGTCTCCTTACAAATCCTCCGGCGGCAGACAAATACAAGGGGCTCAAAGACAGCCTCTTGAAGATTTTTGAACTTTCCGACGCCGAGAGGGCCCACCGTCTCTTTTCTCTGCAAGGCTTGGGCGACAGCAAGCCATCCGAGCTCATGGACAAAATGCTGAATCTGCTGGGACCGGCGCACACACCTGATTTGCTCTTTGTACAACTATTTCTGCGACAACTGCCAGCTCAGGTGCGGACCGCTTTGGCTAACACCAGCATTACCGATTGCCGCAAGCTAGCTGAAGAAGCTGACAAGTTCTTCCTGGCCAGCCAACAGCAGCACTGCGCGTCCGCGCTCACCCCTGCCCACCCCCACACGCCACCACCTGGTGACTCCATGGTGGTCGCCGCGGCAACCCCCGGTCGGCGACAGGAGCCCGGCCTGTGCTTTTACCATGCAAAGTTCGGGGCCAAGGCGAAAAAGTGCACCTCCCCGTGCAATTTCAGCTCGTCGGGAAACGCCAAGGCCGGCGCTCACTAGTGGCCATGGGCGTCGGCGTGGAGGACAACAGGCTACTTTTCCTGCGAGACTCCATCTCGGGGCGGCGTTTCCTATGCGACACTGGGGCGCAGAGGAGTGTCGTACCTGCATCGAGTGTGGACGCCCTGTCGGGCGCTCACGGCCCTCCCATGGAAGCTGCTAACGGCAGCTCTGTCCGTACGTACGGCACGAGGCACATTGACATGTGTTTGAATGGACAGCGGTTCAGCTGGGATTTTGTCACCGCCGACGTGGCATTTCCCCTCCTCGGTGCAGATTTTCTTTGTGCTCATGGGCTGCTGGTGGACGTCAGGAATCGTCGCCTGATTGACGCCGTCACCTTCGCTTCACACGCGTGTGCACTCAGCGATACAGGCTCCGTCAGGCTGTCCAGCATGCTCTCCAATGAGGACGTGTTTCTCCATCTTCTCTCCGAGTTCCCTGACCTCACTAAGCCCACATTCTCGTCATCTACGACCAAACATGGGGTTGAGCACCACATCGTCACCACCGGCCCGCCGGTGCACGCCCGAGCTCGGCGCCTCGACCCGACCAAGCTCTCTGTCGCCAAGGCGGAGTTTGAGAACATGGAGCGCCTCGGCATCATCCGTCGCTCCAGCAGCCCGTGGGCTTCACCCCTCCACATAGTGCCTAAGCCTGGCGGTGGGTGGCGTCCATGTGGTGACTACCGTCGGCTCAATGACGCAACAACACCGGACCGCTACCCGGTCCCTCACATCCAAGATTTCTCCGCCCACCTGGCTGGAAAATGATCTTTTCCAAGGTGGACCTCGTCCGTGGATACCACCAGGTGCCCGTCCATCCCGCTGATGTCCCCAAAACGGCTGTGACAACTCCGTTCGGACTGTTTGAGTTCCTGCGCATGCCGTTTGGGCTTAAGAACGCCGCGCAGTCCTTCCAACGCCTCATGGACTCAGTGTTGTGGGACCTGCCTTTCCTCTTTGTGTACCTGGATGACATCCTGGTCGCTAGCACCTCCGTGTCTGAGCACTTGTCCCACCTCAGAGCCCTTTTCAAGAGACTCAGCCTGCACGGGTTGATAGTTAACCCGGCCAAATGCCAGTTTGGTCTGAGCACCATTGACTTCCTGGGCCACCGGGTCACCAAGGATGGGGCGGCCCCCCTTCCATCTAAGGTGGAGGCCGTCGCAGACTTTCCACGCCCACACAGGAGTGCAGGCATGCAGGACCGCCGACACAGGGCTGCAGTTGGAGGATGTGGCTTTCGATGACGCCGGCGCCACGCTCCTGTGCGACATCTCTACGGGTCAGCCCCGACCAGTCGTTCCGACTGCTTGGAGGCGACGGGTCTTCGACGCAGTCCATGGGCTGTCTCACCCTGGCAGAAAGCCTTCACAGAGGTTGGTGGCGGCAAAGTTTGTCTGGCATGGACTCAAAAAGGATGTGAGGGACTGGGCTGACACCTGTGTGGAGTGCCAACGCTCCAAAGTGCTCCGGCACGTCAAAGCGCCCCTGATACCTTTCACGGTACCTGAGAGGAGGTTCGACCACGTGAATGTGGACCTGGTAGGCCCCCTACCCCCCTCCCGTGGTTTCACATACCTGCTCACCATGGTCGACAGGACCACGCGATGGCCAAAGGCCATCCCGCTTTCGTCCACGACAGCGCCTGAGGTTGCCTGAGCGTTTATCGGAACCTGGGTCGCCCGCTCAGGCACCCCATCTGACCTCTCCTCGGACAGAGGGCCACAATTCACGTCAGCGCTCTGGGAGGAGATCGCCGCGGGTTTAGGGGTGAGGCTCCATCGCACCACAGCATATCACCCTCAGGCGAATGGATTGGTGGAGAGGTTCCATCGCTCGATGAAGGCCGCATTGCGGGCTACCCTCAAGGACGACCGCTGGGTCAACAAACTGCCTTGGGTCATGCTTGGGCTCAGGACGGCTCCCAAGGAGGACCTCCAGTCCTCATCCGCCGAACTGGTCTACAGACAGCCACTTCGGGTCCCGGGGGATTTCCTTCCCACTGCCACAGCTCCCTGGTCCGCCAGATGCCAACGGACTGCGCTGCAGGAGGAAGCCAGGGCTTTTGCACCGGTCCCCACTTCTCAGCATGGCGGCTCTCAGTCCTATGTCCCCACGGAGCTGCGGTCGGCGGAGTATGTTTTCATCCGTCACGACGCGCACCGCGGTCCCCTGCAGCCACCCTACGACGGCCCATTTCGGGTACGGGACACTGGAGATAAGCGCTTTGTGGTGGAGGTTGGCAGCAGGCTGGAGCGGGTTTCTGTGGACCGCCTCAAGCCTGCTCACCTGGACTTAGACCGCCCTGTTGGTCTTGCCCTGCCCCCACGGCGGGGGCGCCCCCCGGCTCTGCCCCCCTCCCCCGGCGAGCCGCCCCCTGCTTCCCCAGCCCCTCCCTTTCCTCGGTCCAGCTGTGAGGACTCTGCTGCTTTGCCTGCGGGTAACCAACCCCCAGCTCCTGTTCAGCGGAGCCGTTGGGGTAGAGATATCCGCCCCCCTCGCCACACTGACTTTTCGTATTAAGGCGAATTCTGGGGGGACGTGTGTAGTGGTTATGGGGCTACATAATTCCCCTTATTGAGCTAGTAGGAACGTTAGTTTACAGCTGCTGTTTCCTCGGTTCGGGTTTACAGTGACACACTTCCGCTGCGCGGGTTTTTTGTTGTTGTTGTAATGGTGGAAGGAATAAATGGTGCACGTTGTGTAGCCGAAAGAGAAAGTTGTCACGACTCCTGCTTGAGCTCCTCTACACTAGCATATTTGCCCGGCGGGATTACTTCCAGTAAGGCTGTACGTTACACCATGTCGCCACACGATGTCGCCGTTGTGAAAGTGAAAAGTGTCAAATAACTTGATGATGGTGATGATTGTGATGACAACCACTTTTGCGACTAAAACATTGTAGCATGGCGATATGACGGCTGTCTATGGGTAATTATGAGGAGGTGACGTCTTACCGAAGGCCTAAGTCTGAAATGCACGGTCCGCTACTGCTGCAGACTCATCACACCCTAGTCACAACCTAATCCAACTCCTCCCCTCTGGCAGGCGCTACAGAGCACTGCCCATCAAAACAACCAGATTGAAAAACAGTTTCCTTCCATGGGCTGTCATTCAAATGAACGCGTAACAGTCAATAAACTGTTTGTACATACTGTACTATACATTGTATGTATACTGGTACGCTCTGTCATGTGTTGAGTGATATTAAATATAATCCGAGTGTATTTTGTATTACTCAGTATGTAACCAATGTATTACTCTGTATGTAACCAGAACAGTGGGTGAAGAAGACACCTTCATGTAGACAAATATATTGCAGGTCTCCCACAAGAATGTGGGTAGGGGAGGGGGTTGCCCTCCCCTGGGGCCTTGGGAGAGACACCGTGTCTGGTACGAGGAGGACCCCCTGCTAAGCTCAGTAGGGTAGAACAGGATGAGCACTTCTTAAAGCTCAACCACCAAAAGGTTCCATTGATAGGATAATCAAGACCAGAGGTGTCGTAAAGGAGAAGCAGGGGGGTCTATATAACCCACCAGGACACACAAAGAAGTCAGACACACACGACGGATTGGCAGTGTGTCTCCAGATCTGTACTCAATAAAATTATTTTAATCTCCTAAAATGTGGTGGCTGTTTCCTTCACATCAACGGACCCGGGGACGAGGACCACGAAGGTGATTTCTCAACAAATTGGGGGCTCGTCCGGGATGTGAAGAAGCAGTCCTAATTGGACAGTGTGGCTGCCCGCCGACACCTCCCGAGCTTGGGGTCGACCCATAATACGAATAAGGTAAGCAGAACCTGTAATGTCCGTAGACGCCTTGTCTTACTGACATAAGAATAATTCAAGTACGAGCCGACTTCGTAGGTTCTTAACTGTGTAGCTTTTACTAGCGTTCATCCGACATACAACCTTCATAACATGCGCTTCTCACTTCCTGTATACGTCACACGCACTGCACGTACATCCGTGAGTAGGTCAAGTTAAACACGTGACCTTTCATTCATTACATCTCCCCCTCTAAGATTATTTTCTAAACATTTCTCTGAACATTTACTGCCAACAATTTTAACCTGTATATCACCCCCCTTTTCACAAAAAATTAAAAATCTCCCACAGTACACAAGTCCATACGCCTCACAAATCCAGCCGGATTGCTGGCTTGCTCACCCTGCCAGAGCGAGTAACATATGGTGTGGAAGTTGGCATTTCTGCTGCTCGGGACTCATCCGTGTTTCCACTCTCCCCTGGAGTGACATGGTCAGGATCCCTGCTGACAGAGGTGAGTGTTTTGGGTGTAGCCAACAGGTGGCGCCTGTTCCTTCTGTAAGGTGTAGCTCTGTATGTCAACAGGGCGAGGAGAGGGTCTTCCTGCCTTAATATGCTTTTGGCTATCTGAACAGCCCTCTCTGCCTGTCCATTACTCTGGGGGTAGTGTGGGCTTGAAGTCACATGGATGAAATCATAATCCTCACTGAACCTCCTCATCTCTTCTGAAACTAGCTGTGGCCCATTATCGCTAACTACAATTTCAGGGATACCATAACGTGCAAATGTAGCCTTCAGGCTAGCTACAACCTGACTGCTAGTAGTTGTTGGTAGATTTAGGATCTCCAAAAACCTGGAATAATAGTCAGACACTATCAAGTAGTTTTGCTTTTTGTACTCACACAGGTCTATGCCAACTTTCTGCCATGGTCTGGATGGGAGCTCACTTGACATTAAAGGCTCTTTTCTCTGTGTGTTCTTGTGTTCTCTGCAGAATTGACATTGCTGTATCTTTGTTGTAATGTGCTCTGTCATTTTGGGCCACCACACTGACTGGCTAGCTCTCTCTCTGCACTTAGCTATCCCCTGGTGCCCGTCGTGTATTCTGTCTAAGATCACCTCCCTCATCTCTGTGGGAATGACGATACGACTGCCTCTGATGACTAAACCATCTACCTCAGATAACTCCCCTCTCACCTGATAAAAGTCTCTGACTGTCTCCGGCACTTTATCGACATACTCAGGCCAGCCGTGTCTGATGAAGCCCAACACTGTCTGGAGCTGCAGATCCCCATCCGTGCTCTGTTTTATCTCCTGCATCCTTTGAGGTGTGGCAGGCACCTGGCACACGATGGCATCAATGTGCGCTGCAACATCATCATGAGAAGCACCATCTCCGTAGCGCTGCTCTGGGCCTCTGGAGAGTGCATCAGCCACAGCTAAAGTTTTGCCTGGTGCGTATTCAGCCACTGCATTGAAACGCATCAGCCTCATTAACAGTCTCTGGCACCTAATGGGCACATTATCCAAGTCTTTGCTGTTCATGAGAGGCACTAGTGGTTTATGATCGGTGACAAGTCTGAAATTGTCAAGCCCAAACAAGTACTTCTCGAACCTTTCACATGCCCAGACGCTGGCTAAGCACTCTTTCTCGATCTGTGCGTACCTTGTCTCTGCGTCACTCAGCCGTCGGGAGCAGTAGGCCACGGGCTTCCAGTGTTCCCCGTGCTGCTGGAGCAGAACGCCTCCCAGCCCGTAGCTGCTGGCATCTGCTGACACCACCGTAGCCTTAGTAGCGTCATAAAAGGTGAGTACCGGGGCGGTGGCGAGTGCTGCTTTAAGGTCTTGGAATGCTGTGTTCTGTGCAGGTCCCCACAGCCACTCTGTCGTTGCTTTAAGCAGTCCATAAAGCGGCTGACCTACAGTGGACAGCTCTGGGACGTATTTTGCCAAATAGTTCACCATCCCGAGGAACCTCTTGAGTTCCGTCACGTTCTGGGGCTGAGGAAAGTTCTCTATTCCGGCCACTTTGTCCGGGTCAGGTCTGATGCCTGCCTCGTCGATGACATGACCAAGGAAGCGGACTTGTTTCTGTTTGAACTTGCATTTCGCTTGGTTCAGTTTGAGACCTGCTGTTTCAATGACCCCCAGCGCTTCTGCTAGGCGCCGGTCATGGATTTCCTCAGTCTCTCCATGTATAAGGATGTCATCCATGTACACCTCTGTGCCCTCTAGCCCGGTCAGAGTTTCCGCCATCTTTCTCTGGAAAATCGCTGGAGCACTCGTTATACCAAATGGAAGGCGGCAGAAAGCATACCTCCCAAATGGGGTGATGAAAGTGGTGAGCCCCCTGCTGTCTTCATGCAAGGGGATCTGGTAAAACCCACTTGCTGCATCCAACGTTGTGAAGAACTTTGACCCTGCGAGCCTTGGCATTATTTCCTCCATAGTGGGCAGCACGTATTTCTCACGTTTCACCGCTCGATTCAGCCTCATGAGGTCAGCGCAGCAGCGAACCTCTTTCTTGTTCGGTTTCAGCACCGGCACCATAGCGGCGCACCATTCTGTGGGCTGAGTCACTTTTTCAATAATGCCCTCATTTTCCATGCGCTGCAGTTCTTTCTTAACCAGTGGTACAAGTGGCAGTGGTATCCGTCTGGCTGTATGCACCGCGTATGGCTGGGCACCCTCCACCAGAGCTATTTTCACTGGGTCTGTTTTCAGCAGTCCACTTGAACCGAAAACTCCACTGACCTCATTCATCCGCTTCACTAGACCCATCTCCACTGCCTCTGGACGACTCAGCAGACAGCTGCCTCTCCCCTTGATCACATACACTGGAAAGGAGTATTGTTTCTCCTTGTATTTGGTTGTGGCTTGAAACTGTCCTATGCAGCTGATGTTTCCACCTGGGCTTATGAAGCATGTGTCAGGAGGTCCCAGTTTTATGTTTGGCTTCAGCTTTTTAAATGTCCCTTGGTTGATAACAGTAGCGTCAGCCCCCGTGTCAATTTTAAAGGTTATTGGTACATCACTTATTGTTAAACTAACAGACCAATCTTCCTGACTGCTCTCTTTACCAACTTCTCCCAGAAAGTACAGCTGTTTAACCTCTTCAGTGACTTCTCTCACCGCTTTAGAGTGACATACACGCTCCCAATGTCCCTTTTTATGACACTTGTTGCACTTACTGTTCGTTGCAGGACACTTCCGCTCATCGGTGTGCTGCGTCTTGCCGCACCTCCCGCATTCATCTACTTTGTTGGTTGCCGGACTGCCGCCACCATGACGCTGTCCGCCCTTTTTGTTTTGGCGTTCGTCCCGCCATCGGACAACATTGACGTTAGCCAGCTGGGCCTCTGGTTGGTTAGCTTGGAGGCTGAGCTGCCTTGTTATTGCCTCCGCCTGGCGCACTTGTTCAATGACTTTCACCAGAGTAAGGTCCGCTGTGAGCTGGAACTGACGGGAGAGCACCTTATCTTTTATGCCCACTACCAGACGATCTCTGATATGTTCATCCCTCTTGTCCCCAAACTCACAGTGTTCAGACAGCTCATGCAATGTCCGGATGTACATCTCCGCTGTCTCTCCTGGCTGCTGGCTACGTTGATAGAAGCACGCCCTCTCATGTATGATGTTACGGCGGGGAATAAAGTAGTCGTCGAACCTTTTCAGTACGATATCATAGTCCACTTTATCACCCTCCGCCGCGAAGTCAAACGAGCTGAATATCTTTTCAGCCTCGCTGCCCATTGCATAAATCAGCGAACTCACTTGAATCTCCCCGTCGTCTTTATCCAGCTTTGTCGCGAGCCTGAAGCGCGAAAACCGTTGTTTCCACTCCCGCCATTCAACGGGGCAGTCAAACTTGAATTCACTCGGCGGATTAAACTTCGGCATGACCACTCGTGTTCCGATACACAGACTATTCTGACACCATGTAATGTCCGTAGACGCCTTGTCTTACTGACATAAGAATAATTCAAGTACGAGCCGACTTCGTAGGTTCTTAACTGTGTAGCTTTTACTAGCGTTCATCCGACATACAACCTTCATAACATGCGCTTCTCACTTCCTGTATACGTCACACGCACTGCACGTACATCCGTGAGTAGGTCAAGTTAAACACGTGACCTTTCATTCATTACAGAACCTGTTTTAACGAAATCTGCATATTGGACTGAATTACTAAATTGTACTAACCTCGGGAAGGAGAAGGCGACCAGTTTAACAAAAGAGGAGGGGTTGGAGTCCCCTACGGTAAGAGTAAAAAAGAGATAACCGGTAGAAGAGGTTGGAGTCCTCTGTCTAAGATCCTAGGTAGTGGCGCACCCACTCACTCTCTGACGAGGGGGTGAGATTAAGGCTGGGAAAACTCTCCCGGGGAATTGAGGACCCCCAAAGGAGGGAAGCTTAGAGCTCAGTAAGGGTTGGAGTCCCTGAAAAATTGGTTAAATACAGTAAGGGTTGGAGTCCCTGAAAAATTGGTTAAATACAGTAAGTGTAGGAGTCCCTGAAAAATGGGTTAAATACAGTAAGGGTTGGAGTCCCTGAAAAATGGGTTAAATACAGTAAGGGTTGGAGTCCCTGAACAATTGGTTAAATACAGTAAGGGTTGGAGTCCCTGAAAAATTGGTTAAATACATTAAGGGTTGGAGTCCCTGAAAAATTGGTTAAATACAGTAAGGGTTGGAGTCCCTGAACAATTGGTTAAATACAGTAAGGGTTGGAGTCCCTGAAAAATTGGTTAAATACAGTAAGGGTTGGAGTCCCTGAAAAATTGGTTAAATACAGTAAGGGTTGGAGTCCCTGAAAAATTGGTTAAATACAGTAAGGGTTGGAGTCCCTGAACAATTGGTTAAATACAGTAAGGGTTGGAGTCCCTGAAAAATTGGTTAAATACAGTAAGGGTTGGAGTCCCTGAAAAATTGGTTAAATACAGTAAGGGTTGGAGTCCCTGAACAATTGGTTAAATACAGTAAGGGTTGGAGTCCCTAACAGATAGACAGGGGACGTAAAAGGTAGAATGAAAAAAGAAGAAGGAGAAAAAAGCGGGAGCCGACCGCAGTGGAAGTCCCTGCAGAAGCAGAGCGACATACTGATACAAATGATGACCAACCAAAAAAATGAGGGTCCCAAGGCAAAGGCGAGACGAAGGGAGGAAGAACAAAGGAGGTTAGAAGAAGCTATTAGGTTGGGAGAGAGAAGGGTGAAGAGAAGCCCCGGTGGAAGTCCTTACGGGAACAAATAGATGCACTGGTCAGAATAATGTTGAATACTCGGAAAAGAAAGGGTGTGAAAGTAGGGAAAGAAAAAGCTACAGAGGACTATGACACGAAACCATTGGTACCAAACCGCACTTTGATTGACCCTGACTGACTTGTGTTTGACATGACTTGTCTGTGTGTGTGTTCATAGTTTGTTTTGTGGTGTTTGTCCGTCTGGCCATTTTGTGTTGTTTAGAAGTTGCAAGTCCTTGAGAGTGGCTTAAAAGGGGATATAAAAGCTGGAGGAGGTTTTGTTTTGGCTTTTCCAAACCTTTTGTTTTCCTGACAATTGGGGTGTGAGAGGAGTCTTCAGAGACCACCTCGTTTAGCATCCTTATCAGACCCCACCCGGCTTTTGTTCCTGTGTGACAAAGAACTGGCTTTAGAAAGTTACCAACCTGAAGCATTAATTATTTAAATCCTTTCAAGAAATCTATTTCTTTTTTTTCTGAGGTACCTCATATAAAATGTGATATATCCATTTGTTTTTTGTTTTTTGTTTTTGTTGCATTGAAAAGTTTTTGTGGTGTATTTTTCACTTTAAGTTGATTCTGTCCTCACTTCTTTTAGATTCCCCTAAACCGAAGGATTTCCTGTCCCTGTTTCATTTCCTGAACTGTTAAGCAGAACTCTGTTATGTCCAACGCCACAGTTGCAATATTTTTAATTTTACTTGTTCTGTTTTTCTTTCTGTTACTGGGATTTTTTTAAAAGAATAACTGGTGGGAACCAACTGCCTACCCACTTCACACCTTGGGGGGATGGGGGGTTGCCTTGAGAGTAACAGGGACAGTGTAAACCAGTTATGTTGTTTTAAGCTGTTGTTGTTTTTCTTTCCATTAGAAGACACCCATTGGTTTATTTGTTTTTATGTTGACTTTCCTCTGTGTTAATTTGAACTTGTTTTTGTTTTTCAACACTAAGGTGTGAATTTTATGATGTTGTTCTTTTTTTTAAAGAGGGTATTCATTTCTTTGACAATTTCTTGTGTGGAGGACGATTACATTTTATTTGAATATGAATGAAACCTACCGAGTCCTGCGTTTTAAAGGTCTATGCTATGGCCATGTTTATGTTATTTTTTACCATGAGTTTGAGCCTCCTCATAAGACTCATTTTTGGTTTGATTTATTTGGTTTTAACTGATTACATCAATTTCTTTGTATTGTTAATTGAGCGTTTCTTTCCTTTGAAACCCCCTCCCTCTTTCTGGGGCCTTGAAAGGGGCTTCTTGTTGTTTCATTTGGTTAAGGTGGGGGGCATTTGTTTCTTGTCTTCAAACAGCTCATTGTTTCAATGATTTACAAGATACCTTATGGTTTTATTCATTTAGGTTTATTTGAACGTTCAGGATCTGAGACAGCAACTATCTTTATTATCCCTCGTCTGTTTTCGTTTTAAAGACAATTTATTTCAGAGAAGTACAACATTACAGACTTCAGAACATTTGTAAACAGCTTGGATGAAATGAAAGTCCGATTCATTCGACTGCATGAAATTGTTTTTGGTTTATTAACAACTAACACACAAACTGATCATGTCATACTTTCATTTTTGTCCTTCATGGTTAAATGGGTTGACACAATGTGTTCTGTTCTTGTGTAAAACGAGGGGTAGTGGGAATGAGGAATTGAAATGTGGGAATGAGGAATTGAAATTTAGAATGGTTGTGAGCCTTCTTCTGTACAGTTTTCTTTGATTTTTTACTTCATAAGAAACAAACGGATACAAACTTGGATCATAGCGTAAGTATCTGAAGAACACTGAATCAAGTTGACTATGAATCTTCAGAATCCTAGAATGACAGTGTTTTCAGTGTTGTGCAGTTTCTCTCTGAAAGTTTTTCCCTCCAGATATTGTCATCACCTGCTCCTCCCCCTCCTCCAGACGGGCTGGGTAACACCCCCACTCCCGTGGTACCGGGTCCAGGGGCCCGGGGTATGCTCCACGGGAAGACAACCTCCCGGCTGGACAGAACTAAGAGCAACCCGCCACATAACGTGGCTGTAGGAGCTGTGTCTGTGTGAGGGTGGTCTCCATGGTGTCCCGGTTAGCTTCTGGGTGAGAGGAGGTGAGGGTGGTCTGCTTCTGGCCCAGCCAATCCCCCACATATGAAGACCCCTCTGGTTGTCTAGATGAGACTAGCACCAACTAGCTAGCTCTGGAGACCATAGGTTTGGGTTTGGCTTTGAGAGTCCGAAATCGCCTTGCCTCTGTGGAGTCTGTAACCAGTGACAACTTTGAACGTTTAACTGCAGCTGAGTCCACCATCAAAATGGTCCGAACCCAAAACCTGTCTCTGCAGGACCGAATCGACGACCTCGAGAACCGATCTCGGAGGGTCAATCTCCATGTACTGAACATTTTTGAAGGCAGTGAGGCCGGTAGAGATCCGGTGCAGTTCATGTCGGAGATGCTGATGCAAATAATGGGTCCTGATGTCTTTTACTCGCCTAGCCGAAGCAGCATCACTTTTCCTGGGTGTCCTGCTACTCCTCACCTGCTGCATCGTGCCCATAGTTCGGCGTGTGATACACGGCCTCATTGCTACTCAGCTCGTGTATTATCACCTCCTTGCCCAACAGGACGGGGATCTTGTTTCATCTTCCCCCTCTCCACCACTGATTTTCCTCACCCCCCCACAAGGACTTCGGTTCTGAATCCTCCTACACCTCCTCCAATGACAGCGACTCCCCCGTCTGAATGATACTTTATGACGAACACTGGTTAACCCTTTCGATTCCGGTTGTTCTCATGGCTGGATCTCATTTCTGTATATGCATGTTATGTGTGCTGATTGGTATTATTTCTATGTTACCTTTGGGTGTTCAATGATGAACAAAAGGGGGGAATTGTGGAGTACAAATAGTACTCCATGTGCACTCCGTAGGTACTCTGTAGTTTTCCACTTCTCTGTGTGTATGAAACTTCTCATACACTGCAGACGACAAAGGGTCATTAACACATGAGGGCCTCCCCAGCCTTGGGCAGTAAAGATAACAACAAGGGGTCACTAAAACATGAGGGCCACTCCGGCCTGGGGCAGTAAAAGAATAAATCTACAGACACTCACCAGGCACAGAACATTACTGATGTTTTCCTGCATTCCTTTGTAAGACAACACCTTGGTTAATGCAGGAAACATAGGGTATGACACGACGGACTGTGCTAGAAAACCCCTTATCTTCAGTATAGGGGCGGAGCATATCCTCACAGACTGACTTCTGTGATTATATGACTCTCCATCTGGAGATGCATTAGAGATTTTCTGTTTGCTCCAATATTTGTCCAATGATTGTTCGTCCCAGAGGTTGCTGGGGCAAGAGCCCATTAAGAGGATAAGAAAATCCACAATTTGGTGCCAGAAGTGGGCTCTCACGTCGCTCGCCAAACGGACAACCGGCGGACTGATCTTCTCGGGACAAGAACATAGCTACCGATCTCCCAATAACCTAAGAAAGGGTGAGGCGGGTGGTCCGTTTGGTCGGTGTCGCCGAGATTCCTCAGCAAAACCCTGGGAGATTCGTCGCACGCGTAAGATCATTTAAAAACGCGCATGAGGTCGTGCACTGACAATAATGCGGCTGTTTACCCTCGGTCTCGCACTAATAAGAGTGCTGGTAGGATTAAGTGAAAAAAAGAAGAAAAAACAAGGAAAAAAAAGGGTAACCATATACTCAGACTCGGAGTAGGGCATGTAGGGGCTGTTCAGATGAATCGAAATCTTTGCCATTGGTGGCATCCTTTTTTGACCGACATGACTAAATACCACGTCAAGAGTTGCCCCATTTGCGCTCAGTGTAATCCACGCCCCACCATAAAACCTGAGATGGGGGGATTTCCCCTGATCTCGTGTCCAGGACAAGAGGTGGTATTGGATTATATGGATATTGGGGAAGCCAAGAGGGTGAAAGGACACCAGTATTTGTTGGTGTGTGTGGATCAATTGACAGGGTGGCCGGAGGCATGGCCGGCAAAAAAGGAAGATAGCGCCACTGTTATAAAATGCTTGATTAACCACTACATACCTCGACATGGATTCCCCTCCAAAATCCGCTCCGACAACGGATCTCATTTCAAGGGGGCCGACCGCAGAAAGGTCGAGAGCCTATTAGGACTGAAACACGCCTTTGGGACCGTATACCATCCACAGTCCCAGGGCAAGGTAGAAAGAATGAATCACAACCTCAAACAAAAACTGGCTAAAATTTGTGCTCAAACTAAAATGAATTGGGTCGAGGCCCTTCCCTTGGCACTAATGACGATTAGGTCATCAATCAATCAGAGGATCGGGTTCACCCCATATGAATTAATGACGGGGCGACAGTTTCCGGGGCCAGGGGCGGCCCCAACGGAGGGACTAGAGTCAATGGGGGGAAATAAAAGCACATGTTTTAAAGAATTACAGGCTTTGGTTTCAGATTTCTCCCGACAGGTTGGCGAAAGACGCACGCCAGCACCGGAATCCACCCTCCCCCAGGCGCGGTTGATCCTGTTGCGAGCCATTAAGCGGAAGTGGGCGGAGCCCCGGTGGACCGGACCCTACGAGGTGGTAGAGAGGACGTCTCACGCAGTCCGGCTGAAAGGGAAAGGAGACGTCTGGCACCACTGGAGCCAGTGTGCTGTCGCGGAGGAGCCCGGACGGACCCTAGACGCTATACCAGAGGGCCTACAGGAGGCAACGTCCCCCCCAGGAAGAGAGACCATATTCCAGCGAAACACCAAAACACACTGTTAGCTTGGAACAGGTTGAAAGTGCTGGTAACCTCTCCCCTAGGTCATAGAGGAACCCGGCCGGACGATCACAAACCCGGCTAGAAGAAGCCGATTCGGGAGGTACGGCCCAGCAGATCGGCGACCCAGCAGCCTGCGCCATGACGGTCAAAAGAATTCACCATCATGTAGAAACTAGATTTGTGGTTGGGGCTCTGGCCGTGGTGATGTGGCTGACCGTGTGCGTCTGGGCTTTTGATTTAACCCAGAGCCAGGCAAAGAGGGACGAGGTAAAAAGCGGGTGTTTGCTCTATGTTTGGGGACCAGCGTTGTACTTTCATTCCCAATAACACCGCCCCAGATGGATCTGTTACACGAGCCCTCGGGGGTCTGAGGGCATTATCACAAACCATGCATGAGCACTCTGGGATTGCCAACCCGGTTGAAAGATGGCTCTTTTCCCCTATTTGGCAAGTGGAAGGGTGTTGTAATATCCCTCCTCCTTTCCCTCGGCGTATTCCAGGCTATACTAGTAACTTGCGGTTGTTGCTTCATACCCTGCCTGCGTTCCCTGGTAAACCGGCTCGTCATCACGGCTATCGACCGTAAAGACGGGAACTACCGCCCCCTATGATGCCCCTGTTTGTCCTGAACCCCTTAGATCAGGAGTTAGAAGCCTTTTAGTGATCTCCTTAGAGGAGATCAAAAGGGGGAATTGTTGAGTGATATTAAATATAATCCGAGTGTATTTTGTATTACTCAGTATGTAACCAATGTATTACTCTGTATGTAACCAATGTATGTAACCAGAACAGAGGGTGAAGAAGACACCTTCATGTAGACAAATATATTGCAGGTCTCCCACAAGAATGTGGGTAGGGGAGGGGGTTGCCCTCCCCTGGGGCCTTGGGAGAGACACCGTGTCTGGTACGAGGAGGACCCCCTGCTAAGCTCAGTAGGGTAGAACAGGATGAGCACTTCTTAAAGCTCAACCACCAAAAGGTTCCATTGATAGGATGATCAAGACCAGAGGTGTCGTAAAGGAGAAGCAGGGGGGGTCTATATAACCCACCAGGACACACAAAGAAGTCAGACACACACGACGGATTGGCAGTGTGTCTCCAGATCTGTACTCAATAAAATTATTTTAATCTCCTAAAATGTGGTGGCTGTTTCCTTCACATCAACGGACCCGGGGACGAGGACCACGAAGGTGATTTCTCAACACATGTCCATCTACCTCAGGCATACATGTAAGTAACCTGCTAATATTTATTTCATCCATCCATCTGAGCCGCTTATCCTGCGCTCAGGGTCGTCGGGATGCTGGAGCCTATTCCAACAGTCATTGGGCGGCAGGCGGGGAGACACCCTGGACAGGCCGCCAGGCCATCACAGGGCCGACACACACACACACACACACACACACACACACACACACACACACACACACATTCATTCCTAGGGACAATTTAGTACCGCCAATTCACCTGACTTACATGTCTTTGGACTGTGGGAGGAAACCGGAGCCCCCGGAGGAAACCCACGCAGACACGGGGAGAACAAGCAAACTCCACACAGAGGACGACACGGGATGACCCACCAAGGTTGGACTACCCCGGGGCTCGGACCCAGGACTTGCTGTGAGGCGACCGCGCTAACCACTGCGCCACCGTGCCGCCCTTCTTGAAAATTGTTCAATATATATTAAAAAAAAACTCATGGCACTACATGTGTAAAGTATCGCGAGTTACGGAAGTGATATCATGTGACTGCCAAGAGCGAGTCTTAGTGAGCTCGCAAACCACGTGACGACTCGCTCACGGCAGTCACATGATATCACTTCCGTAACTCATGATACTTTACATTAGTAAGTACCATGAGGTTTTTCACTCTTTCTAGCGAGGTAAACAAAGATACATATATTCAAGTGCCCCAGCTGAAATCCTGACGTGGAGGCTCGCCGTGATCAAGACCATGCCTGGCTTCAGTGTGACAATCGTGATACTACTCTTCGTTGGAAATTCAGTAAGTATTTTATAAGTCACGAGTCTCCGCAGTTTACCGCTCGATTTCTATAGTTAAATCCCGTACCGCAAAAAATAAAGCGAACTCCATAACGTTCAGTTGTGCATCGATAACCAGAACTGGTGTTGACTTGCTTTTATGGAGTGATTATCAGACATTTCGTGCAAGGTGTCAGATACTAGTGACAGCCTATGGGTGTCGCCTGGGATAGAGTACTTGTTTTATAAACGCCTAAATCCTGAATGAAAGATAATGTACATATGGTGTTCTCTCTCAGTTTAAAAAAAAAAGTTAATCCCAACTAAAAGTAGAGAACTTATTCCACTTGGCATTTGCCAATGTAAATGGAAGCTGTGCATCATTTCAAATTGTGGTTTTGACTTTTACCATCAGTTTGGGGCAAACTACTCATTCACCGTGGACTACGTGAAGGACTGCTTCAGGAAAGATGGGCAAGAGTTTCGCTACATATCTGGGAGCATCCATTACAACAGGATCCCGAGAGTCTATTGGAAAGATCGTCTGCTCAAGATGTATATGGCGGGCCTAAATGCCATTCAAATGTATGTTTACCGCATGTACACTCTCTAAAAATCTTTTTCACAACTTTTATTGAAAAATCTGCCAAAATATTTAGAAAATCATAATGTACTGAAAAAAACAAAACAACCATGCACATTCTTTTGGCTTGCCCAGATAGTTTCAAATAATTTTAAACAGCCCTAAATAGGTATACATACGGCCCTAAAAAAGATTGCCAGATGTCACATGGATGGAGCACAGTGATGAGGCATTTGTGTCAATGTTAACAGTCTCTTATGAGCAGGGTACAATATGTACAGTGTTGTGATGCAGTAAAGCTGCAATAGGCATCCCTGGGCTGAAAAATGTATAACGTTGTCAGCATAATGTAGTATGACTAACAGGATTGCATTTTAAAGCATATTATAAAACATCCTCCTAACCTAACTCAATTGCTGTTTAATGTAAGTGCAGAACATCATATTTTCCCTCATTACATTCACAGAAAATTCAAGTTTTAACCTTCTCTCTATCGATTAGAAAATATCCTATGAAAACAGTCATGTTTATCAAACTGAATTACCAGCAGGGTGTCCGGGTAGCATAGCAGTCTATTCCGTTGCCTACCAACACGGGGATCGGCGGTTCAAATCCCCGTGTTAGCTCCGGCTTGGTCGGGTGTCCCTACAGACACAATTGGCCATACCTGCAGACGAGAAGCTGGATGTGGGTATGTGTCCTGGTCACTGCACTAACACCTCCTCTTGTCGGTCGAGACGCCTGTTCAGGCTGGAGGGGGAACTGGGGGGAATAGTGTGATCCTCCCACATGCTATATCTACCTGGTGAAACTCCTCACTGTCAAGTGAAAAGAAGCGGCTGGCGACTCCCCATGTATCGGGGGAGCCATGTGGTAGTCTGCAGCCCTCCCCGGGTCGACAGAGAGGGTGGAGCAGCGACCGGGATGGCTCGGAAGAGTGGGGTAATTGGCCGGAGACAATTGGGGGGGGGGGGATCCAGAAGAAAAACAAAACTGTATTACAAGCAGAGCATTTTACATTCCCAATGTCTGGTGCATGTAACCAACAATGGTTGGTTAACCCCTTGAGTGTCCACGCAGTAATCCCTCTTCATTCACCTTGAAGGTATATTCCCTGGAACTACCATGAACAATCTCCGGATCAATACAGCTTCTCTGGAGACAGAGATTTGGAGTACTTCCTACAACTGGCACAAGACATTGGTTTACTGGTCATCCTTAGACCTGGTCCATATATATGTGGAGAGTGGGACATGGTGAGAGAGGGGGTCTGAAACTTCAACAACTAAGTGTGTTGAGGATTTAGAGCTTTCCAAGAATGAAACACTGTAAATGTCGATCTCTTTACCACACAGTATGTTACAAGTGATCACAGCTTACTCTTTAGACTCAATTTACAGTTATGGACCCACTGAAATCAGTGCACATATTGAATTTCAGGCAATAATGATAAGAGGATATCACCAATGCTTAATTCAGATAGGTATTTGTTGCATACTCCTAATCACTGCAGTGACGTAATTGTCTGTTTTTTTCCCCTACATAGAGCAAAGGAACTCTTGAGTAGAAGACAATGGATAACAAATTAATCTTTTTTTTCTTTTTTTTTTTACACCAGTGACCCCAAACAAATGGTATAAATTACTTAGTAAAACTACAGGATCTCAACAATTTTCTGTGCCAGATGCTACATCAGGTTTTGTTATAGGAAGCTGTAGCAACAGTGAAAATGTAGTATTGCTGCATCCCTATTCATGATACTTAGAATGAGTCAAGACTAATCACTGCAGTTGATCTTAAATCTTACATTTTGTTTCGGTACATTAAGTTACACTGTGAAACTTGTTCATAGCATGCCAATATTGCTGTCATTTAGGGTGGTTTGCCTGCCTGGCTTCTCAACAAGAGGGACATTGTGCTGCGGTCTTCAGATCCAGGTGTGAAAAGTAATGAGAATCAAGATTAACAGTAAAGACACAAAGTAAATATAGCTTCAGCTGTGTGAGATCATGTATCTAATTTATTTCAGACTATATTGCAGCAGTAGACAAATGGATGGGGAAATTGCTACCTATGATAAAGCCTTTTCTATATCAGAATGGTGGCCCTATCATCACTGTGCAGGTAAGTATCATTCATCATTGACATTTATGTTAGATAGAGCTCTGCAAGTTGATACCATTTGTTTTTAATCAATGTTCCCTTATGCAATATTCATATTAGAAAAAAAACAAATTTTCCTGTTTTTCCTGTCTTAATAGGTGGAGAATGAATATGGCAGCTACTTTGCCTGTGACTACAACTATCTGCGCCACTTGACCAAGTTATTCCGCTCCTACCTGGGCGAGGAGGTGGTGCTGTTCACCACAGACGGGGCTCAGGTAGGATACCTCAAGTGTGGCTCCATACAAGGTCTCTATGCGACCGTTGACTTCGGACCAGGTAGGTGTCTGGCTGAAGTTTCTTTGGCAATTTCTGCTGATATAACGCTGCACTATTTTGGACAAGTATTATAATCTCTCACTTCCCCTCTGTATCACTTTTAGCAGAGGGTTCAGTTATTCCTGAATATTATGATTTTGATAAGGAAGCAGTAATTCTCAAGAGAATCCTAGAAAACTGAGGGAAGAATTGAATTAGTCTGTTTGAAGTTAACAATAAAAGTTAAGGGTGTTTATTTGTGTTGGTATTCCTTTTGTATTCTTGAACTGTAAAAAAAAAAGTAAATGAAGAAAATTATCTTAGTCTAGTGCTTTTTGTGTTTTAAGAAGTAAACCTCTTGGTTAACACCATGCTGACTCATTGTCAGATTTTAGATTAGTCATGCAAGAGGCTGTTTTTTCTGTGACTGTGCAAATATGTGTGCTTGTCTTTGCCTGTATTGTACACCAGGTGGAAATGTAACTGCAGCGTTTGATGCACAGAGACATGCTGAACCTCACGGACCTTTGGTAGGTATTCCCATCAACACATTTTGTACTCCTTGATAATGAATTGTTGATACATTTCAACCTCCAATTTGAAATGGTTTCCCCCATATTACAGGTTAACTCTGAATTCTACACAGGCTGGCTTGACCACTGGGGCAAAAGACACTCAGTTGTAGCCTCTGCCACAGTGGCCAAGACCCTCAATGAGATCCTGGCCCTACGAGCAAACGTAAACCTGTGAGTATAAAAACTGAAAAGAGAGCGTTGCAGAGTCATTTATAGAGTCTCTCTCTCTCTCTCTCAAACGTAGATACAGCCACTTGTTTATATGCTGCAAGAAATTTGGGACCAGTACACTTATTCTTCTGCTATACTGATTGTCAGCTCTATGGCTATTGACAATGAGGAACAGAATCAGTCTGTGGAAAGAGCTCACACCCCCCCCCCCCATCTTTGATGAACACCCATTAAGCTCTTTTTGGAAACTTCTGCTCTATTAAAAGGGAAAAAGTCATACAGTATGCCATTCTTTTTATAGGTATATGTTCATTGGTGGAACAAATTTTGGCTACTGGAATGGTGAGTTATCCTCTGCTCTGGAAAAATGATGTTCTTTTCCTTTACAAATTCATGACCGACCCTCCTGTAGCCATTTTTTTATTTTATTTTCTTACACAAGCTAATTTTGATAAGCGTACACCCATAATCTAAGATTCTCATTCTCATTTTTTTTTCAGGTGCCAATTCACCCTATGGTCCACAGCCTACCAGCTATGACTATGATGCTCCTCTTACGGAGGCAGGAGACCTCACGCCAAAGTACTTTGCCATTAGAGAAGTCATTAAAATGGTATGCAAAATAAGAACTGCATGAAGTTTTACCTTTTTAAAATCTCTCCAGTAGACTTTGAAAACAAATTGACAACAAAGACAGATGAAATGTAAAAAGTTGTTGATCTCACATACGGTTTGTGTATTCAAGCTGAGCTTTTGTACCTTTCCTCATCAGTATCATAAGATACCAGAAGGACCAATACCTCCAACAACTCCAAAATATGCATACGGGGCTGTTAAAATGAGGAAGGTCGGTACATGCTTTAATGTTA
This sequence comes from Lampris incognitus, assembly GCF_029633865.1. Classification (NCBI taxonomy): domain Eukaryota; kingdom Metazoa; phylum Chordata; class Actinopteri; order Lampriformes; family Lampridae; genus Lampris; species Lampris incognitus. The sequence continues at coordinate 32,681,628 of NC_079215.1, forward strand.
TGTGTTAAGCAAAGAACCATCTTTACAGTGGCATTGCATAGAGCATGTTGCAACTCACAGGCGAGAGGGGAGTGTGGCATTATCATGGTACATGAAAAATAAATCGTTAACTTTTTCTCATTTCAGCTCCAGACGGTAACCGATGCTGTAGAAACACTGTCTTACTCGGGGCCTGTCAAAAGCATGTATCCTCTTACTTTCATTGAATTGAAGCAGGTAATAATAATGATAATAATAATAGTAATAATTAATAACATTATATACCATTTGCAATGATTCTCTTTTCATGTAATAAAACAAAAAATTACAGTATTGTTGGTGAAGTTAAACAAAAAACTATAGTAGATACATATGAAATTACTCCTACATTGTAAGTGTCACAATTTCAGTGATTTGATTGTTTGTTTGTTTTTTTCAAGTCATGCACTTTTTGGCCCAAAGGCCTTTGGGTTTGTCCTTTACAGGACTACGCTGTCCATGAACTGCAGCACACCAACACCCCTGTCTTCACCACTGAATGGGGTCCATGATAGGGCATATGTGTCAGTGGACGGGGTGAGTCTGCTAGCAGGCACCTTCCTGTGACTTACTAGCAAATATACCCCATCACACATACAACCTGTCCTCATTTGATTCCAAATACTTTATCTGCTGCTGTTGCTGGCATAGTTAAAATTGTTGAAAAAAAAGTCCACCTGTCAGTTAACTATGCATAAAGACATAAGAGGTGTGTTTGTTTTCATTCTACCTCAGCTCCCATATTTATGCTACATATCCATTTGTTTGACATGTTCCCCTATGCTTATTCTGGTCATTCTTAAGGTGGCAGTGGGGATCCTCGAGAGGGATAAAGTCATAGCGGTTAATGTGACAGGGATGGCTGGCAGTCAGGTGGACATACTGGTGGAGAATATGGGCCGAATTAACTATGGAAAGTACATCAATGACTTCAAGGTTTGTGTTTTGTTTTTTTTAAGATTTCATTTCAAATCTTTATTTTATACCGCTTAACATTGTGACAAAAAACAATCTGTCCAAATGTAGGGGGATGGCTTTAAGTTCCTGAAGAACTAGCATGGGGCTTTATTGATATTCAAATTTGTTATTCATGCCTGACTTAAACATACTCTTTCATTTCACAAAATGAATTAAGGCTACATTGAATTACATCTGCTCTTCCTAATGATGTTAGGTTAGTTTATATTGTGATGTGATTTTTTTTTTTTTTTTTAGAGGGAGGGAAATCACTGTCAGCCACAGTGTTGAGAAAAATAGGTGTTGTATACATGGTCTCATTTCCTCCTCCTCAGTTTTATTTTTTATACCACCGTTCCTCTTAACTACACAGGGTTTGGTGTCCAATCTGACTCTGGGGAAAGATGTTCTCACTGGCTGGACCATCTACAGTCTCAGTATTGATGAGGCAGTCAGTCAGGGTCTCCTTTGGGAAACTGAGCCTACATCAATGGACACACCTCAGCCTGCCACCCTCTCTCCTCCAGCCTTCTATGGTGGCAGCTTTCTCATTCCCAGTGGCATCCCAGACCTGCCTCAGGACACATATATTCAATTCCCTGCCTGGAGGAAGGCATGTTACTCAAAACATATTTAATTTTAGGGCAGTGCTAATTTCCATAGATTTGTCTACCTGAAGGCAATTTCATATGTTGATTATCCATCACTGTAGGTTGCACTTATATAATTGCATTATTTTCAGAAAAATCTTTTTAAAACCATTGCAAAAGAACTGAATCAGAACAAACTTTTAATGCCTGTTGTTAACGTTGATCCCTCAGGCTGTAAGTATAAATGGCTGATTGTTCAGAAGCGTTCATTGGCAATGTATCTTAAAAGCAGAAAATGCACTACCAATGTTTAAATCATTTTAAAAGTGTCTAGCAAATTATTTCCTTTATTCTAGAAAGTTTTCTCAGAGGATTGTTTGTGATCATTGGAATAGTCTCTTTTGCTACTGAGGACAGTTAAGTCCAACATGTTACCCATTTAAATCTTTTTTGTTTTTCCATCATCAGAGTTTTAGAAGTGGGTTGTCCGTTTTAACTCGACATCCCGAAAGTAACTGAAGGTACTAAGGCCCGTCTTTGGTCATCTGTACTTTTCCCCCCATCTTTTCTAGGGACAAGTTTGGATCAATGGCTACAACTTGGGACGTTACTGGCCCAGCAGAGGTCCTCAGATGACACTTTTTGTGCCTGCCAGCATCCTCAGCACAGCTGCACCCAACAATGTCACAGTCCTGGAGATGGAGGAGGCACCCTGTATTACGGGACCATGCACTGTGGAGTTCACCAACAGCCCCATTCTGAATGCCACAGTCCAAGGTGATCACAAACAGATGGAACTCTTTAGGAAAGACAATTTTCTGCCCTAAATCACTTTGCACACCTAACTCACAACGTTGCACAAAGGAGACCTATTTACACCATTAATGGTTGTCTGGTCCCAAGTCAGCGATGCTGTTTAAATACACATTTGTTTGTTATGCTTATCTGGCTGCAAAGAAATGCTACCAGCTCAGCTTTTAAAAAACTAAGTTGATCAGGGCAACAGGATGTTTTTGGGATTTAACATAAATGATTATGTCCTGTTGAACATAACTAATGAAGCACTGTAAAGATTTATTTTTTCTCCATGATTATCACACAAATCACGGGTGGCTTTATCTCAGTGATTCTTGACATTGATTGTCGAACGCCTGTGTTTTTTCTTGTGGGAAAAGAATAATGTTGTTTAAGAGGCCTTATTTGAAGAAAAAAAAATAGTGCAAGAAATGTATTATTTTTTGAGAAATCACAGAAGGGAAATTTGTTTCAGGATGAAAATCATACAGTGTATGCTGTTATGTATTACTGTTCTTGTGTTTTTATATTTAAATAAATGGTTTTAAATCCTTTTTTTCATTTGCTATACTAACTTTATCACGAATCACGAACAATTTATTGTCATTTCATATTATGTACTACGTACATGAAAGAAACGAAATTCTGTTTTCCTCAGCCCACAGCAGTGCAACACAAAAACACATATCCAAAAACAACAACACCAAAAACATACAAAAACAGAACAAAGCAAAAAAGAAAAAAAAGAAAAAGCTAACAACACAGGCCACCCAGTGCAACAAAACTCCACCGTACAGACAACGAACGCCAGCCAGAATGGCTGTCGGAACTGCCGGTCTGCATGGGCAAGCAGCTAGCCTAGCCTGCCCCGCCTCCGCGTCCCGTCAGGACGCCCTCAGTGTTCCCCCTCAGGCGCAGCTCCAGGCAGGCCCGTGGTCCCTGAGCCTATCGGATGCAGCAGACCAGGGTCCTCCAGCCGATCCAGCGCCAGCTTCCCCAGCCAAGCGAAATCGACGATCAAAATAAAAATAAAATAAATACATCATACACCTGACTGATCTGTTGAGAGACAGTGAGATGGATTGATTCACTTGTTGACTGACTTAAGAGTCCATCAGTCTGACATGATGTGTGTCTGTGTCTGGGGAGGGGGTGAGACGGGGGCTGGTGGAGGAGGGTGATTGCTGTTGGAAAGAAACTTCAGGCTTTGGGTGTTGTGTGCACTGGTTCCTTTTCCAGCGTCTGATATATCAAACAGATTATTACCTTTGTAGACAAGAGTTGCATTTTTTCTTAGCTCTCATAATTGCCTTGCCCTGCATTGAAATAGGATGAACCTGAGCTAACCTTGACAGAAATAGAGTATTTTGATTACAGATATGCACATTTTTTATATAACTTACAGTCTTCATTATGAAAATAAGTTATGTTTAAAGCGTTTTGCTCTGACTTGAGATAGGCCACATAGACTATCTCAGCTATTTTGCCATTAGCTTCACTAGTCGGCGCTAATAGGCCACATACGTTGTTGCACGCCACCATAAATCCAAGGAGAAGAAGGAAGACGAGGCAGTGTAGCTAACTGGACTGACTCGCTTAACGATAAGGTAACTAAATCACGAATACTTGCATTTAATCGTGGTACGAAAATGAATCTCACCACGTCATCGAAATATAATTGTAGCTAATTAAAGCAGTACAGTACAGTTTTGCAGATAACCTGCATAATTTGTGGCAAGTGGTTATTAGCTAACATCTAACCGGCTCAGCTAACGGCGAGGAAACGCTAGTTAAATGATGTAAAAGCCATTGAACTATAAATTGTCACCTTTTACAAGTTTGAATAGCTAGCAGTTAAACATGAGTTGGCGGTATTTATTCCAAAATGATTGTCTATGGTATTCTCGACTCATTTTATTGACCTTCCTTGTAGATTATGAGAGTGGCTGCCTGCCCTGCATATAAGTGGAGCAGAAGCAATCGTTTCCTCTAACGTGGAATGAGACACAAATCACAACACAGTGGGAGCAGTGTGGTTAATTAAAACGCAAAACCAGGGTACCACGACTGCATCCCGAAGCCCTATGAATGCCAATAGCTATGTCAGCGTGTCTGGTAGGACCAAGTGACCAGAAAAACATCCTGTTCTTAACCACACAGCCCGGGATTTGTCCCACACAGGCACAAGAGTGAATGCCTTTATTACGACATTCAGGAGACATTTTTCTTCCACAGTTAGAAACAATCAAGTTAAACTCTTGCTTGTCTCAGTCATGGTTGATAATCGATATGCCACAGCCCTGGTCATAGGCTCAGTGCTCAGCCTGCTGGCCACTGTCTACCTCTCTGTGGCTGTGGGAACACAGCACTGGTATCAGTACTGTAGTCTGCCGGTCAAACATGAGACGAGTAATGTCTCTGAACTCCGTGAGGAGTTTATCAATGGAGAGTTTGATGAGAAGTCTTACAGCGATACAATGTTCCGCTTGAACGGCACTCTGGGACTGTGGTGGAGGTGCATACTGGTGCCAAGCCAGTCTCACTGGTTCAAAGAGCCAGGTAAGCGTTATTCACAGGTGACATCTCTGCAGCATTTATCACTGTACTTATCACCTAAAACCATGAATTCATTTACTGTTAATGTCTTAATGAAACCATTAACAGTGCACTTGTTTTCTCTCAGATCCCAAGATGGTGACCCAGTGTGTGAGTTTCACTCTTCCCCAGCAGTTTGTTCCCAAGTACAAAGAACCTGGAAACCATAACAGTGGCGAGGATATGCTCAGGACATGTAAGTAAAATTTCCATTCGCTTCCATCTGTTAAAAAACGTATTTTCTTTTATCAGTCAGAATATCCTTTGCCTGATTTAATCCTTTCATTGCAGGAAAACTCCAGTAGTTTTAAATCTAAGCCCTATTTTACTGTTGTGAGTTAGGTTTGAGCGATGGGTAACAGAATCTTTTAAATTGATTCAGTATTGAGCCAGCTAGCATTGGCACACTACTGGGCATTAAGCTTTGGGGCAATAGCACTCACCAAATAGCTTCTGCTAAATAAGCTCTTTTTAGGCATGCACAGGGTGGGGAATGTAATCGGAGGAATCTAAGCCTTAGCCACAATATCAATTAATTTCTAACCTAAACAAGAAGTCTTGCTCTGTTATCCTGCAAGGGGTGAGTTTCTGCAGGAAGACAACAGTGGAAAAATGAGTATTGCAGAGAAGTGCAAAAAAGAAATTGCAAAAATGGTTTATCACGTCACTGACTGACTGCACTGGGATTATGTTTTCATAATGGAAGGTGCTTTCAGACACTTATTTTCCCTATCATAACCATATGTGGGTGGCTGCCCACTTATCGTGAATACCTGCCCACTAATCCTCTGTCAGTGAATTGTGAAAATTTGTGTTTTTATATTCAGTGGAAAAGAAAAGACGTGTGCAACAAAAGTTAATTTTACTGTGACAGAATGTCAGAGGTCTTCACACGTTTTCAAAAGAAAAATCGATAGCTCTCTGTTTGTCTTGTCTGACATGCCGGTTTTGTATTAAAATAAATTCATGCAAGAGAGTTGCAGTACTGTTTACAGTGCAGATATCATGCACTGTCTGGTATTTTGGTTTTCACCAGAGCTTGGTGGATGTCTTATAACACTGGTTCCCAACCTGGGGGTCGGGACCTTCTAAGAGGTTGCAAGATAATTTCTGGGGGTCGTCAGATGGTTGTGGAGAAAAAAATAACATATTTTAGACTGAGGAATGTTTTTTTACATTACACCACCTGTATCAGTGACATAATTTGCCTTAGAATAGATTTTTTGAGTGTGTGTGTGTTTGTGTGTGTGTGTGTGTGTGTGTGTGTGTGAAGTGCTGTTATTTCAATAAATCTAAAAACAGTAATTAAACCAAAATCGAATTAGTTGTGTTCTGGCTGTGGGCAAAGCAATGGTCTCCTGCGTGAGTTTGGTAGCTTTCATGTGTTATATTATAGTAATCCCTTAACAGTCTCAGGCAGACAGTTTATTAGCGATTTGCATTGAGGTGTTGTGAGTTAAATGTCCCAGTGCTATTCAGGGGGGGTTGGGGTTGCGAACACAAACCTGATTATTCTGGGGGGTTGCGACTCCTTGAAAAGGTTGAGAACCACTGTCTGAATAATTACAACATGTTAAGTTTCAATTTTAGTATTTGTTTTCCCTAAATATTGATTTACATTCAAAACAGATGAATGTTCCAATGAGTTGAAAGATGTTGGACAAGACTACTTGTATTTTCATACCACATGCTTTTTAAAAGAATATGCTAACCACAGTGAAACTGACTACTTGCAATAACTGTGTAACAGAGGCTGCGGAAAGGTATTTGTTTTCGATGCACCTCCCCCACCCAATAATAGAAAATTCTTAGGGGAAACACTGCTTCTCAAAACATTCTGAGAAACATTTCCCCATTCTTGTGGTGAAAAAGGCTTTTATTAGATATTATTTGCCGAGCACACTTGCCTTGATTGATTACATTGCAGCTGGTTGCACAGCAGTCAGCTGACACAAACTTGCTCAATAGTGAAACCATTTAAAAGTCTGCTACCCATCATTTGGTTTGATTCCAAACAATACAAAATTAGGGCTTAGGCTAAAGTAGTTTTCCTTTTTAAATGAGTGTGACGGGGTAAGAAACATTAACTTCAGCGGGTGAATTTAGTTTTGTTTTCATTGGATAATGTTTCTTTGAGCAGATTTGTGGAGGTCTCAGTTCCTCCTGCCCCTGGTGTCCCTGGCACTGGTTTTTCTCAGTGGCCTCATTGGGATATGTGCATGCCTGTGCCGCAGCCTCACTCCCACTTTGGGTGTGGGAGTGCTCCATCTTCTGGCAGGTTAGAGAAATAAATGCAATGTCTCCCTACGTATACAGAGTTTTATCCACCTTTGTGCCCCATATCTCATGCAGGACATAAGAATTTGTATGTTGAAATTTGCTGTCATTGGTCATTATGGGATCTTACCTCTCTCCTCTTCTATCATACCTTTACCTCAACAGGTCTGTGCTCTCTGGGCACTGTATGCTGTTTCTTGGCTGGGATGGACCTGCTTCACCGCAATTCTGCGCGACCAAATGGGACAGAAGATTCACTGGGCTGGTCACTCTATCTGGCCCTCATCTCTGCGCCATTGCAAATGATGGCAGCTGCTTTATTCCTGTGGGCAGCTAGGAGCCACAGGAAGAGCTACACCCGCATGACCGCATACAGAGTAGCCTAAAAGAGAGACTATTTTTTGGGCAAGATACTTCAAAAAGAACTAACTATTCTCAAGACTTCTACTTCAAGAGGATGCTCTTCAATTCAATCAGCTCTTTAAATAAAGTAGCAACATTTAAAAGGTTTCAGGTCCAACCTCCAAATGTACATCAGGTAAAGAATAAAGTCACAATTTTTCTGCCAAGTAGGGCTAAAGAAGGAGGGTTCTACAGAGCGCAACAAAATGTTGGTGCTCTCATCTCTTAAAATTCACCTTTTAATTGTGTGTTCTTTGGCACATATGGCCCTTAACCCAACCTAATATTCTTTTTCAAAATTTGTCTCTATTAAGTCTTACCAATTCATGTGTAATGTATCATTTAATTTTCTGCTTTTTTGGGGCTTGATGTGCAGTATCTGATTGCCTTTGTTTCTAATGCCATTACTATAGCAGTCTATCACCACATTGCCCTTATTCAAGTATAATTTGTAGATGTCATGCTAATTAGCATCTGATCTGATATGTCTGCACAACCGGTTGCATTTTGCATGAATATACTGAACATTGAACATAAGCCTGGGGATTTTTTTTTTCTTGTTTGCCATCATAATTTTGTGTAATCTTAATCATAGAGCCTTTGCTGTGCATGCCTTTTTCTAGGGACATCTCAGACATTTGTATTATCTGTGGTTTCTTTCATTTTGTGTGGTATCTTTTGAACTGATTCCCTGAAATGTAACCACTCCTTGTGCTACGCTCACCAATTATTTATAGCCTTTTATTTGAATGAAAAACAATATTTATTGTTGCCACTCCAGCAAACCTGTAATCTCATTTTAAGATTATTTTTAAATCCTTATGTCTTAATCCCCATTCTTCACTTGTATCTACTGTCATGATGGATATATATTTCCCTCACCTCATCATTATTATGTTAGAATTTGGAAAAGTTCTAACTTTTTCTAGATTGAGAGCACATAGTTGTTGATCAGCGAGTGGCCGCGCCCAAGTTTGAACTACAGTTTGAACTGCTGAAATGGGGTAATACTATAAAATGCAAAACCAAAATCGTGCAGTTGAATGAGAAAAGTGATTTTTGTTTGCTTTTGTTAATGGAGTGTTTGTAATTTTGAAATAAAACAGACCTAAATTCGGTTGCACAATTTGTGAAAACCATAATTTTCATGATCAAGTGGGACTTCTCAAATATGTCAATAAATAAAACAATAAATACACTTTGAATTGCCATGCATCATGTATTCACTGCAAAAACAGCCCCTCTAGAAAGAAGCCAAATATTCTTAAATTTAATCAAATTGTCTTGTATTGAGCAAAAAAATTACCAGTGGGGTAAACCAATTTTGCTTGACTAGAATTCTTAAAACTAGCATAAAGTTCTAGCCACTGAACGACAATGGGCCTTAAAACTAGACAGGAAAGCCTAAATTTAAGCAAGCTGTGCTTATTGCAAGCAATGAAAAGTCACTTATTTAAGACAGACTTACTTAAAATTTTAATTTTGGTCTCTGATTGAGCTGATTTAAGAATTTATACCTTAATCTGACATTAATAGTTAGCCAAAAAACATTTAAAATAAGACACAATTTCTTTAAACAACATAATACAAATAAGTGACTTAGTCTTAAATTAAGACACCAGAAAGATTATTTTTTTTAATTCTTTATTTTTCACAGTAGTATATATTACAAAATTTATATCAAAACTAACAGTTTCATTTTCATCTGCCATAGGGTTTTTTTTACTTACAAGAGAAAGTTAAAAAAAATGTATATATATATATATATATATATATATATATATATATATATATATAGTGTGAAGGTTCACAATGCGTGGTAGGGAAAAGGAGTGTGAGGGTAGAGAGAGAGGGTGTATTAAAATCTAATTAATTCAAAATCAATCAATCAGTCAAATTGCATTTTATATCTGGCCTTAAGACCTCACATATTTGACCCACTTGGTCCAGAATTTAACAAACTTATTTTTCTGAAGACAGAGGGAAAAAGTAATATTTTCCATGATTAAATGTAATTTACTATATCTATCCACTCCTGTATTGTGGGGGGTTCAGGAAGTAGCCAATGCCTTGTGAGTGCTTTTTTACCAGCACATGTCAAAATACCAAATAAATATTCATCCGGCCGTCCTGCCTGGAAATTGGCATTTCCTAAGAATATTGTGGAAAATTGCAAGGGCAGATCATTGTTAAGTATGCTTTTCAATCTTTGTGAAGCTCTGCCCAGAAAGGTCTTATCGTTGGGCACTCCCAGAATATGTGCCAGTAGTTGGCTTCCTGAAGTCCACACTGTCTCCAACATTTGGTGTCCCCCCCATCAATATGTGCTTTCTGTTTTGGTCTAATAAAAAATCGAATAAAACACTACCATCCGAACTCCCACCATGTGTGGGAGTTGATGCATTTCCCCTGGAATTTACATACATCATGTCAATCCTCATTTGATATTGTAAAGTTGCCTTCTTTTTCCCATTTTTCTTTAATGTATTCTGTAGAGTGGGATTGTTTTTGTTTGTCATAAGACCTTTATAAAATCTCGAGATAACACCCTTATTTGAGTCTTTTTGATAGGCACCAATAAATATCCTCAGTATAGGATCATTAAAGTCTGTTTTATCTTTAATGGTATCTTCAAAATGATTACGTATCTGGAGATATCTATAAAAAAGCAGATTTTTAAAGATCATATTCTTTCCTCAAGTTTTCAAAGTTAAGTGTCCCTTTTCTGTTAGGGAATAGAATGTTGTTATTCCTTTTGAAATCCAGGACTTAAATCTGTAATCCATTTTATTAGGCTTGAACTCAGGATCATAGGTACACCATTGAATTATTTGTAATGTATGGCCCAGTTTATATTCTTCTCATCATATTCCAGATTTTTAGTTGGGCATTAATTCATGGATTTTGCACCTTATCTATAAACCTTCCTAAATTTTTGTGAGCCAATACTGCATGAATTGGAGGATCGTTCATAATGGAGAGTTCAATATTTTTCCACCTGGCATGAAATATTGGGTTACATATGTTCATTAAGGATTTAGTCTGGGCTGCATAAAAATAATCCTTAAAACAAGGTAAGGACATTCCTCCCTTCTCCCTTGGTAGTTGTAGAGTTTTGAGTTTGACCCTGGGGTTTTTTCCCCTGCTAAATACATCTGGAAACGATCTTATTCAATTCGGAAAATTGTTTTGAAGAAATTTCTACAGGGAGTGCTTGAAATAAATAGAGATATTGGGGAAGGATGTTCATCTTTACAGAATCAATTCGATGACTGAGACCAAGGAAAGAGACAGCATTCCATCTGTGTATGTCGTCTCTAATTTTTGTTAAGAGGGGACCATAATTTATCTCTGCCAGTGTTGAGATTTTTTTCGGTATGTATATTCCTAAATATTTCAATGAGTTCTGATCCCAGTTAAGGTGGAATTTTCCCCTAAGGTGTTTTGAGGGTGTATAATTAAAAGCCAAAATTTGTGTTTTCTTTACATTTAGTTTGTATCCTGCATATCTACCAAATGTTTCTAGAAGTTTAATTAATTCAGAAAATGATTTTGGGGGTTTACCTAAATAAATCAAAATATCATCAGTGTACAATGCCAGTTTGTGGTCTTCTCCATTTATGCAGATGCCTTTGATGCTTTCAGTCTGCCTTATCCACTGCACAAGAGGCTCAATATAAAGCGCAGAGTAACGGTGAGATTGAGCACCCTTGTCTCAAACCACGCTCTAATATAATAGTGTCTGAAAGGTACCCATTTATTTTTATTCGGGCTATTATATAACGTACGGATGCCCTTTACAAAGTTTTTGTGCAGGCCAAATTTTTCAAGAACATTGTATAAGAACAGCCAACTCACTGAATCAAAAGCCTTCTTGGCATAAGATTCTTATTTTTAATATTTTTTATTAAAACTCTGCAACATAACTGCTTCACTGAAAAGTAACATTCAGCACCATCCATCATTCACACAGACCAAAGGATTCCAGATCAATCATTACCAGATTGAAAAGCAATTTTTGATTTGGTTTAGGACCTCTTTTTTAATACAGTCAAAAATGAATATTCCAGCTATTATAGCAGCATACCATAACAATAAAATAACCATAACATTCCAGCTGCTGGTTTGCGTAATATCCCACAGGAAGAAATTTGCAATTACACTAACAAACAACTTGGTTGGCTAACCTGTGACTAACCTTTTCTGAAACATAAGTTTGTCAGATATGAGACTCTCAGAGAAAGACAGAGAGTGAGGCACAGTGAGAGAGACTCACTCACTCGATGAAGGACTTCCACTCGCCAATGGCTTTTTTGTAGGAGGGGGTTGAATCTCGCTCATGAATGGAATCTTGGAGAATTTCAGTTTGCAATACTGTTAGAAATTTGGAAATACACTTTGGGTAAGTGAGGTGCAGGGCATAGTAATATGCCATGAGGTAAAGCAGTCCCTCATGAAACCTCTCACTGTTGAAGGTGGTCACTGGTGTGTTTCCAACAGCAAACATGCAGTTGTCTTCAGAGACAAGCACAACTGGATAAGACAGCGGTCGCTGGCGCAGGAAAGCATCAGGGTCCTCTGAAGTCTAAATGACAAAAGTCAATGTAGAGTATTAGAAAAACACCACAAGTAACACACACTTTGACATGGACTAGGACACTGGTCAAATGATAATTGTACTTCAAAACATCTAGCCACAGTAACCCCTGACATCAGAGGGAGAAGATTTTGTATAGTCTTTGCTGAGCACTGCGAATAGTGAGCACACCACAGCAAGTTCCAATAAAGTTACTACAACAACAATTACAGCATGGACACCACTTCCCCATTTGCCATTGTGAAAATGAGAAAAACTTAGCACAAATATAACAAAACAGAACATAAAATGTATGGATGAATAACTGCAAGATAAAGTATAAAATATTGCAGTAAATCAGTAAGTCTCACCATAGGACATGGAAAAGAGCCTCGCTGCTTGTGCCCAGCTTCCTGGGCAGCATGGTGCTGGATGGGAAGAGCAGTGGCAGGGCTCTGAACACAGCTGTGGCATGCTCCACTGGTTTAATGGAAACGGCACAATACAAGGCAGTGCCATAAATAACCACTTATCATGAGATCTCAAAATATAAACCTGAACAAATCAATGTATTGTGACCTCACCTCCATTTAAAGTTTTTGGAGACTTCATGGCTTTCTTTATAACACCATAAAACTGGAAATTTGAGTAGAAGCTTTCCCATCTGTCCTTCATCTCAGAGATGTACCGGGAATTGGTTGGTTGAATAATTCGCTGCAGCTCATCCAGCACCTGAAAAATACATTCAAATATAGATAGAAAATAAAATTTGTTGAAACAAAATAATCTCCACCTCTAGTCCTGGTCAAACACTTTGATGATTGATGTCCTTCAAAAAAGACCTCTAATGTCTAAGGAATATGAAAATTATGTCAATTATGTTATGCTCAAATGTGTACTCGGAAGAGCTGAAAATATGAGGACTGGATAAGGCAAACATTGCTTATGTGATCCAATCCTCTGAAACACTGGTAAGCCTCTAGAATCTTTGTTGGTCTGTCTTGCTCCTTTAAAGCATCAGAGGTAATGAAGCGTCTTCTAAACTCGAACTCCAGGTTCAGCAAATGAGTTACCGCAGCTTGTTCAGCCTCTTGGACTTGTACATTTCTTGGAGAGCCTTGTAGTGTCTTGCTTGGGTTTTCTGGCTGAAGTCAACTGAACCAGCTGAAAGCATTAGGGGATAGTAAGCAGGTAAGAAGAGATATTAGGTTTCCAAACTAACAAATTAGCAGTATAGAGGAACTTGGGAAGTAGCAGGATTAATTCATTCATGCCTGTTACTTGATATAATATTGCAATATTGTACAATGGAATACTAACATCTCTGGACAGATACTGAAAGATGCTAAAGCTGCTGCATGTGTACTTGCTGGTGGTGCATGTTTTCTTAACCTGTGTGCATCCTTTTAAAAAAATTACACTGGTCTCGCATCATAAAACTGCCATAAAAATATTATATATTATCATTATTTTCCACTTTCACTGAGTTTGATTTTTAACCAACATCTGTCCTGATCATACTTACCAAATATTTATTAATTTTCAGGTGGAAAATAGCTAATTTTGGAGCCAAGACTCCAGAATGAAAGCCTAATAAAATAAAATGCACGCTTCTATGTTATAGTGGCAGAGTGATTTTAAAAAATGCAGTTTTAAGGGGTTTTAATTGGGTTTTGTCATTAAGGTCCTGAGCGTAACTATTTTGTGTTCAGTGCATTTTAGACATATCATTGGAGCTGATGCTGAAGTTCCAAAATAAAAAAATAAATAAAAAAAACACCCTTAGCAAAATGAATGCCTATGCAATAACGCAGCCAAAATGAACTCAAAATCTCAATTAAAAAGGACAAATATGTCCTCAAGGATGCACAAGTGTTAAAAAGTGTTCTCTACCAAAGACTTATAAATGCATACAGGGTGTATTTAATGCAATACATACATGCTTCATCACTGTTATCCCGGTGCTGCACTGGGGTGCTGGCTCTAGGTGAACGGTCTTGCACTGGGGTGCCCATGACACTAACAGGTGACCATTCCAGAATAATGGTTGATGCACTGGAATCTCCATCGTAGTCAGTTGCTGCAACATCTGAATCGATTTCCACATCCTGTCATGGTTTCTTTGAAGGAGGAATTTCGGCCTTCCTTGGACTTCTGACATTTGAGTCTCTTCATGAGCTTTTTAGCAACATCCACCTATGAGGAACAAATAGTAAACATTAAAAGATGACAAAAGAGACCCAAGTTTTCTAATATTGTAATTATAGTTTTCAGAACAGTCTAGACCTGCTCTATATGAAAAGTGCCTTGAGATAACTTCTGTTATTATTTAGCTTTATATAAATAAAATTGACTTGACTTTTTTCCATTAACATCGAAAAAAGCAACAGTGACAAAAAGCTACTTACCCACTCACTGTTTGATGACCTGTCTTTTATCATTTGGTAGTACTCCACCAATTGCTTTTCCATGGCATTGGCCTCATGTTTGCTGGGGTATCTGGAGTCCTCTGTGGCTCTTGCGATTGAAATCATATTAGTCATAGTGTTTCTTATGAGTCGGAAGAAGAGCTCCTTGGATAAAAGCCACACCGTGCTCAGGCCCCAGCTGTTTCTGCTCAAAGTAGGAGCATTGCACTTGTTCAAGCTCACCGTGAAGACTATTCTGGGTAGGACATGTTACAAACTTCAGAGTGTTGGCCTCCTCTTTTGAAAAGCAACTGCCTCCACCTGTTGATGGTTTTGAATTTCAGCAGCAGTCTCCACCTAAAATACATTTACACTTCGACATTTCATAGGATAACTTTCTATCATAGTCTGTGCCTTTACTTGTTAGTTAAATGAACAAGCATTATCTTTTAGTGGATTTAAAATTTTTTGCATGAGCACTTTTTTCTTTACACCCATTGTTGAATAGGTCTCAAAGGTATATTCTTTGACTAATTAAATATTATTAAAATAGACAGAATTTGTAATTACTTAACATTTCCGTGATATTGCACAGGAGCGTACTCAGTTTTGTTATACTGTAATAGACATAGAGCTGACCTTCTCATCTATATTCACAACAAGCCATATAGCCCTGCGCCTCAGGACATTTTCAGGACCAGGGAACAGATCTTTAATGTCATCTCAGGAAAGTGAAGGTAGTAAGTCTTCTCCAATATTAGCAGCTGGAACATCATAGGTATGATAATGTTAATGTTTAGAACTCACTTTGGTGCATACTGTATCATTGTGTCATGTTGAATGTTTTAGAAGATAGCTCACGCCAATAGTTAGCTAGTGCCAAGCGCTAGCTTAGTAAGTGATGCATTGGAGAATTGTGTAGCATTAAAGATATGTGGCACTTATCCTGTTGATGTTAAAGCCATTCGATTTAAGTGGTTAGTGCACTTAAATGGTTTGTATTGAGACTGCACTGTGATTGCACTGATTTTGTGTAACAGAATTATATATGTTTAGTGATTAAGTAATGATATCACAATTCATATACATGTTAATGATACTAAAATGATGTATAAGAAGGTTAAAAAGGGATATGTAACAGATTAAAAGAGTGGATAAATACAAGTAATTCATTTGTTAATGTTAAGTATTTCATGTATTAGTGGTATAATGCCAGTTGCTGTGGTGTAAGCCAATTCATCGCATTGAATGGCATTGATGACAGTATATATCCTTAGTTATTGGTTATACATTGTAAGATGTTCTGAATGAAAAGAAGTTAATGAGATCTCATGTTAGAAACAGATATAGAATGGAATACTTACTGTTCTGCGCTATTTGTGTAAATTGTGTTTTTGTTTTTTTTAACTACCAGATAGAATTTGGAAAATTGTGATGGCGAGCCCAGCGAGACTGTGGACGATCATAGAAGTGACGGCCTACCATAGGATCTGTCCCAGGAAACATCTGACAAGCCTGAATCATTCATCCAGACACCAGATAAGAACACATACACACTAGCCTATTTCCTCTGCCAGGGTAGAAATAGTCATCATTGACGTATATCCAATACACTCACGGATCAGGAACTGAACTCTTGGACCAACACACACACTCAAGGACGAGGAACTGAACTTTTCTTTCATCTCAAACTTCTAACACTCATTGAGGGTTGTGATTTGAATGAGGTTTTCTTTGTTTTATTATTTTATTTACTTTAAAGAGCTCTATTTTGTTTTATTTCAATTCTTTATGCAAAAGTCAGCGCTGTGTATATTTTGCTGTTGTGAGGCAATAAAATTGTCAACTGTTCAACTACATGTAACCTGCACGACAGGGGAATGGGCCTATGCTTGCGCAGGGACAGTTTACAGTCTAATGTCTAAGTTCAGTGGAGATTGGTGTAGGTTTTTTTCTAGACCAGATTCTAGTACTCACCCCAAAGACAACACACACACTCGTGGGTATAGTTTACAATAAAAAAAACCAATTTATTTCAACAGTTCAAAGTAAAGTTATTTCAATATCAATACTAAATTAGATGTGTTATATATATATATATATATATTTTTTTTTTTTTTTACTCTATTATACTTTTTAAAAGTTCTTCCTAATATTCTATTTATTGTCTATATCTATCTATATTCTATTTTATACCCTTCTAATATATTACTTATGCAGCCATATTCTACACTAACAAATTAAAGAAAATAATCCAAAATAAAGTATGAGTGCACTCAAAGAAAATAATAAAGAAAAGAAAAGGGGGAATGATTCAGTCTTCCAATCTGTGCAAGGTGCAATGTCCAGATCCTACCACAATCACAGGGGCAAGTTAATGTAGAGGCGATGATGATGAATCCAAATCCAGGGCGATGATGGGGGCAATCCAAAGGGGGTATCCAAGGGTTCCAAACGGTGTAGCAAGGGGGGTTGTTCGGGGTACAAAAAAACCAGTCAGGATTCCAGCAGCGTACAAAACACAAGAGAAAAGAGTCTTCCTTCTTCCTTCAACAGGAGATCATCTGTCAAGGAAGCTTCGTGGGAGGGATCTTTTTTGTCGTAGTTCAAATGTCCTGTAGCTCAAATATCCGTAGTTCAAATATCAATAATTCAAGTATCCATAGTCAAAGTTGTCCGTATTTCTAAATATCCGTATTTCTCTTCTCTATTGTTGACGGTTGTTTGTATGGTTTAAACTCTGTAGCTCGTGTGCCTCCTAGAGGCTACTCGTGGAACTTACATACGTCACAGGGTACATGTAATCATGTGGGTTACATTCTCCCCCTCTAAACCGCATCAGTCTCTGCATGCGTCTAAACACTGTATGGTCTTGCAGAGGGCACTCTAGAAGAATCAGGGACATTTCTGCCCAAACTTTCGAAAAATGAGGCCATGGCTAGGACTAAAGGCCTTCCTAGTTCACCATAACAGAGTCTCTCAGGGGGATGTCTTTCTCTGATAGATCTTCTGATCGGTTCGCTCTCAGACGGGTTTCCGTCAGACAGGTCAGCCTGGCCTGTCACACCAGTGGGCGGTGCACTCTCCGGTTCAAGTGGGTTGTTTTCAGGTGAACGTCCTTCAATTGGTCCAAATTGAGGTACAACAGTAGTAGATGATGCGGGGTCTCCCTCAGGTAAGTGTCTTCGAACAGGTTGAGAGAATTCATCTGTGACTACTTCTGTCTCACGCCCAATTGGTTTCTTTTCAAGTAACTGATTGTGAACAGACTCAGGGGTATGGGGTACTTCACTAAGGAGTGGACTATCAGATTGGGAGAACTCCGACGGACTTGGATTCAACCCGACTGGGTTCAACAGTTCCGTGGCACGTGCTAGAGGGGTGGCCTGTGTGGTTGTCCTAATGCTTTGGGGAAACCTTGTGGAGATCTGTGGATAGCAATCCTCATCCTCGTCACTGCTGGGCATATCTGGGTCAACAATATTGTCGTGCCTGGTCTGCTGCGAGACTGCTTCCCTGCGTCTCAGCCTCCTTGTTGGTAAGTTTGTTTCGGGTTCTGAGACTTTATCTGTAACAGGTAGAAAGCCGCAGGGCAGAAGAAGGTCTCTGTGAAGGGTACGGTGTGGACCTTCACCCTGTTCTTGCTTGACGACATACACTGGGCCATCTCCCATCCTCTTCACCACAGTATGGACTTCCTTTTCCCATCTGTCCGCAAGTTTATGTTTCCCTCTTAAATTGACATTCTTCACCAGGACTCTATCTCCGGGAACAAGTTCTGCGGCTCTGATCTTTTTATCAAACCTGGCTTTATTCTTCTCTCCCATCTTCTTAGAGCTTTCAGAAGCAAGTGCATAGCTGTCTTGGTGGCGCTGTCGAAGATGTTTAACATACTCCGAATGCGACTTGAATCCAATTTGGTTTGGTGTAAGGCCTAGAACCAGATCAATGGGTAGTCTTGGCTGTCTACCAAACAACAATTCATATGGAGAGTAGCCTGTGGTGTCATTTTTCGTGCAATTGTATGCATGGACTAGCGGTTTGACAAAGTCCCTCCAATGATATTTATCCTTGTCTTCTAGTGTCCCGAGCATGCTGAGAAGGGTCCTGTTAAATCTCTCGACAGGGTTTCCACGTGGATGGTATGGCGTGGTTCTGATCTTTTCGGTTCCAATCAGACAGCACAACTCCTTGATGGTGTGGGATTCAAAATCTCTCCCCTGGTCACTGAGAAGGCGACTTGGAAAACCATACTGTACAATAAAGTTTTCCCACAGTGTTTTGGCAACCGTATTCGCCTTTTGGTCTTTCGTGGGGATGGCAACGGCAAACTTGGTGAAGTGATCCGTGATGACGAGGATGTTTCTAGTGTCCTTACTATCAGGCTCAATACAGAGGTAATCCATACACACCAGTTCAAGGGGATAACTGGTCTGTATATTCTCCATATGAGCAGCATGCTGGGAATTGGCTTTCCGCCTCACGCATCTTTCACAAGTCCTACACTTCTGTTCAACAGACTGAAACATCTTTGGCCAGAAAAATCTGGAACGAACAAGATGAAAGACACGCTGAGCGCCAAGATGACCGACTTCATCATGAAGGCCTTGCAATGCTCTTTCTCTGTGGCTACTAGGCAGCACCAGCTGATAGATCTGATTCCCACGATCAAGACATTTCCTGAACAGTACTCCATCTATAAGCTCTAGTCTATTCCATTCTCTAAGGAGCAGCTTGACTTCTGACAGTTCAGAGGACATCTCTTGAAAAGTGGGTTTTCGGTTTCCTTGAATGAAACTGATCACACGTCTGATAGATGGATCCTGTCTTTGAGACTGATACCAGTCATTGTGAGTCATTCCAGGGAGGGTGCCTTGTCCAGAGAACACAAAGTCATCAGGGATGGCAGAAGCATCTAAAGCTAAGGATTCCGCAAGAATGGGGAGTTCTGGCTGCAAATAGTCAGCCAAAGTGGTCACAGAGTGGCGTTGACATAAAGCAGACAGCATGTCACCAGAAACAGTTTTGCTTTCTCCATCCAAAACCCTTTGCTTCAGCTCTTCTATCCTCGCTTTCTCCTGCTTGAACTCCTCATCTTCTTCTGACGGACTCCGAGGTCTTCTGGACAACCCATCGGCGTCTTGATTGCTGATCCCAGCCCTATACTTTATGGTGAATCTGTAGGTTGATAGAGCGGCTAACCAGCGATGTCCTGCTGCATCAAGCTTTGCTGTGGTCAACACATAAGTTAGGGGGCTATTGTCTGTTAAAACCTGAAATTCTGTTCCATAGAGGTAATCATGGAATTTCTCACAGATGGCCCATTTCAAGGCGAGGTACTCTTGCTTGTGGGCAGGATAGTTTTGTTCACTTCTGGATAGTCCTCTGCTGGCATAAGCTACAACCCTCAGCTTCCCATCATGTTCCTGATAGAGCGCAGCACCGAGACTATCGCGGCTGGCATCAGTATGCAGGACGTAAGGAAGATTGGGATTGGCGAAGGCAAGAACAGGGCCGAAGTCAGTTTATCTATGAGAGTTCTAAAAGTAACGTCACACTCTTCAGTCCACTCATTTCCAAAAGGTAAGGTGGGATTGATGGAAGTCTTGACCCTGTCCTTCTTGTAAATCTTCCCTCTTTTCCTTGGAGCAACATAGCCAGCAGTTAGAGCATTCAATGGCTTTGCTATTTTAGAGTACCCTTCCACAAAACGTCGGTAATATCCAGCAAATCCTAGGAAGCATTTGAGCTCTTTTATGTTGGTGGGTTGAGGCCATTCTCTCAAAGCAGAGACTTTGCTTGGATCTGTGTGGGCTCCATTGGCATCTACAACATGGCCAAGGTATTTAACAGAAGTCTGGAAAAAATGGCATTTTTCAGGGGACAACTTTAGGCCATAGTCTTTGAGCCGGTTCAACACTTTCATCAATCTGGCCTCGTGCTCTTCTAGTGTGTCAGAGAAGACAATCAGGTCATCCAGAAATACTAGTACTTCATTGAGATGCAGGTCTCCAACACATTTCTCCATCAGTCTCTGAAAGGTGCTTGGTGCATTTGTCACACCTTGGGGCATACGATTAAACTCATAGAAGCCTAGAGGGCAGACAAAAGCGGTCTTGTGCTTATCTTCCTCTGCAACTTCTACTTGATAGTACCCTGACTTCAGATCCATGACAGAAAACCATTTGGCTCCACTAAGAGCAGAGAAGGTGTCTTCGATGTTGGGGAGAGCATAGGCATCTTTGATCGTTCTCATGTTCAGCTTCCTGAAATCTATGCAGAGTCTTATTGCACCATTCTTCTTCTTGACAACTACAATGGGGGAAGCAAATGGAGACTCTGACTCGCGAATAATTCCAGCGTCTAGCAGCTCTCTTAGATGTTGTTTGACAGCTTCTCTGTCAGAGGGATGAATGGGTCTGGGTCGCTCTCTAAAAGGGGCCTCATCCTGGAGTCGGATGCGATGTTTTACTGCAGTCGTATGACCATGAGACAAGTCATCAACAGCAAACACCTCTGGCATGCTGTTCAGCTGGTGTGTGATCCGTTTTTTTCCACTCTTCTGGAATGGGGGAATCTTCCAAATCAAAGTTGGTGGTGTTACTCTGAGACTGAGGGATGTCAGGCACAGTCATATTTTGGGATTCAGACGGCATCACATACTGTGCTACCATCATTTCAGCTATCACCTGCCTTGGATGCAGTGTGACACTACGATCAGTCACATTTCTGAGAATGACAGGAATCTTGTTTAAAGATCGAAGTGGAGTTTATATCAAGGAATTTTCAACGAACACTCCACCAGGTAAGGAAACGGTTTCAGGGGATTCGACCACGAAAAGGGAACGTGGGAAATGTTTCTTCACTCTGACATCTCCAAAGACAGACACTTTTCTTCCTGGTGGAATGGTGACAGGATGGCGGCCATGCAACTTAACATGATTGGTGGAAATCTCTTCCTGATGACTTAGGGCAACATGCTGGAACAGCAAGATACAGTCACTATTGATATTGGGCCTTTGTAAGAATTCTCTTCCATGCGTTTCTATGCCACCTTCATATAATCTGTCAAGGACATTGGTTCCAATCAATAGGGGAATCTGAGTGTTAAAATGGCAATTTGGCACAATGACAGCTAATGAAGAGACCTGTTCAGCTACGCCAGTGATGCTGCTGGGGAAGGAGATGAGGGCTTGGATATAACCCTGGTAAGGAACATGTTGGCGACCTGCACCTTCTATCTGGAAAAGAGTCTGAATGGGCTGGATGGGGAGGAACGATAAGTGGTTCAAGTAGAATGTCTCTGAAATGGTTGTTACTTGGGAACCGGTGTCAAGGATTGATTCACATTCTATTCCTTCAATGGAGACAGATGCAGTGCAGCGTGGCCCTACAAGTTCACAGGGAAGGGATTGGCTATTTTGATATCTTTGTCTGTATCTATTTTTTCTTGTCTGGGTTCTATTCATAATATCATTAATGGGTTTGGGACTTTTATGCTGGTACTTAGCTCCTGAACGTCCCGAAACAGGAGCTGCTACTAGTTTAAAGGCATGGAGGTGAAGGTATGCGTATTCCTGAGAGCTTCACGTTTCTGTCTCAGCTCGGTGTTCTTTTGATGGACAAGAACGGGGTTGGGGGCACTCACACAGTGGGCAGCAATGTGACCATCTCCACCACATTTAAAGCAGAACCATGGCTTGGGAAAACGAGGCGTGTAAATTCGAGGTGTGGAGGCATTCGTGACCATGCAGCTGGTTTCAATCTGAGTTCTGTTTGGCTGTGGTTCTTCCTTGATGGACAGGGTTGCAATTTGTTTCTTTAACTCAGCTACCTCATCGCGGAGTTTCTGTGTGTCTTCATTTTTGTTTTCGGCTGGGGCTTCGATTCCATAAACAGTGTGGGCATGCACTGAAGCTTTGAGCTCCCTAGATGTTTCTTCATCCTATCTAGTTTAGCTGAACGACGGCCTTCTTCTGTCCTAAGCTGATGAAGCAATTCAGGAAATGAGGGTGGGCTATTTTTTTTCTGTTCAAGCTGAAGACCTAAAATCAATGAGTGGTCCCAGCATCCTCTGCAGAACTGTCTTATTAAGTGTTTTTCTGAATCTACAAGTGAAGCTCCCCCTCTAGAGATGACTTTAGTCAGGAGGGTCTGAAGTCTGAATAAATAATCAGATGGCTTCTCTCCAGAATTCTGGTTTGCACTCAAGAATGCAGCAAAAAGCTCTTCTCCATCTTCTACGACTCCAAAGGCTGATTCGATGTGGTTTACGTACGCAACAAGGTTTGCATTGACACCAAGTGGTTTCACCATGTCAGAAGCTGGACCAACCAAACTCTAGAACCTTTCTGATTTTTTGTGAATCGGTGACATAGGTGTCACTTAGAAGCAGCTCAACTTGAGTTCTCCAAGCTTCATAATCTACTTCCCCATTTGGCTTTGGAAGCCTACCTGAGAAGGTTCGAATTTTACTTGGGCTACTGTATGGTTGTGTTGACTCATTCTTAATAACATGTTCTACTACTATGTTCTGGATACTCGGGGGACTAATGATGTCTCCTTCAAGGCTCATTGAATTACGCATGGATGAGTGTGTGGTTGGAGCACGGTGAATGTCAGATATAGATGGCCGTCTGTTACATTCTTGGGTCATGCTAGGCATGTGCTCAACATCAATGTTAGGCTGAGTGTCCTGCATAGGGCTGTGATCCGGTAAAGACGTGTTGTCAGTTTTCTGTGATGCTGTAGACCGAATGCGTCTCAGTTAATTTTCTAAGATGGAGGCATAGCCTGACATGGCACTACCACCAATAGCGCTGAGTTCTTCGAGATATTGCTGGGCTAAGTCTTTGCCTATTTCCTCTTGACATATTTGTTTAATTATTCTGACATTCCATAGAGTAGTTGGATCAACAGGGCTAGGTATAAGGCCAAGGGTATCTGGGGTTATCCTGGTGATTGACTTTTCACACTCAAATTCTATTAATACCCTACCATTAGGTTGGTTGGGCTCATCCGCAACTCTGATGCAGGATGAGATCTTCCCATGTTGTTCGAAGAAGCTTATTATCATTTCGGCAGAGCTCATTTCATTGAAACCTTCAACTAATAAGCAGTTTTGTCCATGGACTTTATACTGATTGCAAAGATCCATATTGACTGTGTTATTTTCAAAAATAAAAAAATATATAATCAAGTATTTTATAGAGAGGTGTGGTCAGTGGGGTAGTATATGGCCTGGAACGCTAATTAACCAATCTCCTGGCTGGCTCGCCAACTTTCTGTAACTTGCACGACAGGGGAATGGGCCTATGCTTGCGCAGGGACAGTTTACAGTCTAATGTCTAAGTTCAATGGAGATTGGTGTAGGTTTTTTTCTAGACCAGATTCTAGTATTCACCCCAAAGACAACACACACACTCGTGGGTATAGTTTACAATAAAAAAAACAATTTATTTCAACAGTTCAAAGTAAAGTTATTTCAATATCAATACTAAATTAGATGTGTTATATATATATATATATTTTTTACTCTATTATACTTTTTAAAAGTTCTTCCTAATATTCTATTTATTGTCTATATCTATCTATATTCTATTTTATACCCTTCTAATATATTACTTATGCAGCCATATTCTTCACTAACAAATTAAAGAAAATAATCCAAAATAAAGTATGAGTGCACTCAAAGAAAATAATAAAGAAAAGAAAAGGGGGAATGATTCAGTCTTCCAATCTGTGCAAGGTGCAATGTCCAGATCCTACCACAATCACAGGGGCAAGTTAATGTAGAGGCGATGATGATGAATCCAAATCCAGGGCGATGATGGGGGCAATCCAAAGGGGGTATCCAAGGGTTCCAAACGGTGTAGCAAGGGGGGTTGTTCGGGGTACAAAAAAAACAGTCAGGATTCCAGCAGAGTACAAAGAGAAAAGAGTCTTCCTTCTTCCTTCAACAGGAGATCATCTGTCAAGGAAGCTTCGTGGGAGGGATCTTTTTTGTCGTAGTTCAAATGTCCTGTAGCTCAAATATCCGTAGTTCAAATATCAATAATTCAAGTATCCATAGTCAAAGTTGTCCGTATTGCTAAATATCCGTATTTCTCTTCTCTATTGTTGACGGTTGTTTGTAAGGTTTAAACTCTGTAGCTCGTGTGCCTCCTAGAGGCTACTCGTGGAACTTACATACGTCACAGGGTACATGTAATCTGGTGGGTTACATACACATCAACTCCTCTTGTGAGTTAGTCAAGGCAAACCCCTCACCGAACCTAGTTAGTTGTTAGTGCCTTTACTGCTACCCCTAGTTTGCACCGGAGGTATTATAAGTGCATTGTAGTCCATGGGCCAGACGATATTTCGGTACACTGAAGGTGGCAAAACTTACTTATAATTTTTGAAAGGATCCATGTCTGTAGATGATATTTTGGTATGATAACCATTCCTGAGTGGCAGCTGTATCACAGTTATCCGCTCATGAAGTTAACCACCCGCTAAACTAAATTGCATTTTAGACGCTGGTGCATATCCTGGTTTAGCCTCATGGTCAGGACATTTTTCAATGTTCTATAATATTGTCTTTGGTATCATTTTAAAGGGGACCTTCTTAGCGTTCATTCAAGCCCTGTTGTGGATATTTCTCACAAATATAGAGGTCACTTGAGCTCTTCAACCCGTCAATAACACACATCTTTCTGCAATGTTCGCCTAAACTATATACTTTCTTTTAGCCCTGTGGCATCTAGGAATATCAGGGACACAAAACACAAAAACTGGAATACTCACAGGACTGTAAAGATTCAGGAAATGTATAATATACCCATACTATTTCATTGTGTGAGGTGATTGTGAGCCTTAAATGACGACTAGACCAAAGCCAGTTAGGTCACAAACTGGTCTCTATACATTTGTTTAAATACACAATCAAAATACATGATAAAAAGGAATACCATAGTGAGGTAATGAACTATTTTAATATTTTAAACAACATTGACATTTACATATACTTAGTCAATGATCCATGTAATCCCATATCATTAGTGGGTATATGTAATGGTAATGGGTAGGGTAATGGGTATATGTGAATATGGTTACATTATTGTTATCAAGCTCTGGGTAACCAAGTCCAGAATCAACATCCTGTGCATCAATAGACTACTACCACAGTAATACCATCAGAATCATCACACTGTCATTCATCAAACTGCTCGTTTCTCTCATCATCTGACTCCCCAAGTTCAAAGTCCAGTTCTGGACCATCCTGCTGTTTTTGGTTACTGCAGGTCTGTAACCTGCACATGTCTGTGCATGGAAGTCCATTTGACAGGCACATGCAGCTTGGCATTTTGCATGAATGCACACACTTGCATGTTAGCATTTCCAAGACCACATCTGGTGCAGGTGGGGAGCACATCCAGTAAATGGCCAGCTTGCCTTCATCGTCTGTCCATCCATACTCAGTAGGGCTTGGCACCACAGGGTTAGCCTGCAGACAGCACTTCCATGTTGCTGCCTGATAGTTGGCTCGTTGAACATGCATAAAGAGACAGTCTCTACATGGTGGCAGCTGGCTGGACTCAACCTCTCCCCTTTTGGTGCAGAAGAGCTGGTAACGCAGTTTGTTCACCTCAGCAGTGCTGCTATTAGCAACATACATCCGACAGGTGAACTGCTCAATTTTCTGGAACAGCTCATCACTCACATTCCATGTCTGTCCCAGTTGACTAAAAGTCTCTTGGCAGGAAGTGTGCTTTCTCACTATCTTCAGGGCATTCAGCTTCCCTCGACCAGCGAATGCACTGACAGTGTCGCAGCCTGTGAAGGCATGTAAGCCAATTAGGCTGTCACAGATGCTGTCTCCAAGTGAACTTGCCAGTTTGGTGATGTCGACAAACCGTGTGCGGTTCTGAGTCCCACACTTCTGGTAGATGGGACAGGTGATGTCCTTCTGGAAGCCAAGACAAAGCACCATGACATCAGTGTCCTCAGCTGTGATGATAACTGACTTTGAGCCCGCATTTGCTGCATGCAATGCATGCAGGAGCAGACGGGTGTCAGCTTCTTCATGTGTGGAGTGCAGTTCTGCTGCTTCCTCACACCCATCTTCTGTCAACTTGTAGCAGGTTTCCTCACAGGTCATGTACAACACCTTGCCATGCAGCATAGCTCTGTATCGTGGGAGTTTCCACTCTTCCACCAGAAACTTGATGAAACTGGTCTTGTTGGAGGAACTGCACAGAAATTTTCTCCACTGCTGGACGTGGTGTCCCCCTGCAAGATTCTTGTACTGGAGAGTGATGTCTCCACCCCGGTTCAGTCGTTCAGCATCTTTGATCGAAGTCTGGTGATAGACATCAAAAACAACATCAATCCTCCCACTCTGTGCTCCCTCATGGAGGACCTGGGTCAAGGCTGACTCTGCCACCTGTGCAAAGGTTTTGTTGTTGCCATTCATTTTTTGGACCAGGCTCATCCCATCAATGATGGAAGTAGATGGGATTGGGATGTCTTCTGCAGGAGATACATTCTTTTCAAGCTCTCTGGCAAGTGCAGCCTTGTTTGTTTTTCATAAGGACCCATCAGCATTTGCCAGTGCCCATGGTAGTGGGCCCAATGGGTAGGCAAGGACATCCTTCAGATTCACCTTCCTGCTTTCAGCCACCAGGATCATGTGACTGAAAAGGTTTCTAACTGCCTTCAGAACCACATCCTGTGCTTTCTTTCCATGAGCTTGTTTTGTGCTGACATTGGAGAATGTTTTCAGACTTTGCTTGGTCTTCTTGTCGTGGAATTTCACAGGTGGTGGGTCTGCATCTAACCTTGTTTGCTGGAATGCTTGGTAGGCCTCTTCTCCTTTCTAAAGAGCTCTCAAGAGATCTATGGTCACATCAGGTGGAGCCATGTTGCCAGTGGAGAGGCTAACCAAATCAATCTCATCAGGGGACATAGGATTGAGCCAGTTATTCTCCATAAGGTCCATGAGAGACTGGACATCTGCTTCATCTCTCTTGATCCTTGGACTCTGTAGATCTGGATGAGACCATTTGCACCTGCCTTGACCTGTCAGGTCTCTCAGCTGTCTGAGGTACATGCTTCTATACTCAGCTGTGAGATAATATTTGGTCACAGCTCCTGGCTTCAAGCTGAATCCCTTTGTCCCTCCAGCTGTTTGGGTGCCTTTGTTCACCGTTTCTTCTATAGCTTGGTCAACAGGGATTCGGCCAAAGGGATTGGTGGAGCCCAGTTGGACTGAGAAGCCTCCTTCCATGAATTCTGTGTACACATCTGGGTGTGTGATGGGCAGCTCAGACATCTGGGCGTAGTAGTAGGGGAGGTAGCGTGCATAATTCATCCTGTCATAAGCAAAGCACCATGGGATCATTGCTTGAATGCTAGCCAAGTGTAGCATCCAGTCTCCCTCTCTGGATGCTCGGATGAGCCCCAACAAGATTTCAACCATGTCCAAATAGGACATCCAGAAGTTCGAGAGGCTGCCGTTTCCACCTCTAAGGAACTCACGGTAGACTTCAAATAGATCCATGATGCGTGTACAAGAGCTGTTCTCGAGGACCTCCTTCAAAGCATGTTGTGAGACTTCTTTCCCAAGGCTGTCAATGGTCTTCAGTGTCTCATTCAGGTGAACCATGTCATTCCTGTGAGTTTCTTCCAACCAGGACAGGAAACCATTCAAGGTCAGTCGCATGAGAGCCTCATACAGGAGCTTGTGTAGTCGCACTGCCCTGTTGTACTTGCGGCCATCCATAACACCAGCAATTGAGCCTTCTGCAATCATGCCAGACTCAATGCAGAGGTCTTTGAGTCCAGCATCTTGGAAACGCTTTCCTATTATTGCCAGCAGTGTGCAGATGGTGTGGAATACCCCAAGCCTAACGATGATATCATGGAACTTGTCATGGTGTTTCCATGTGATCTCGACAGCCTTCGCATACAGGGCTTGGTCAAAGACACAGACAATCTTCCTCAGGCCTAAGCACTGCATGATGCTCAGTGACTGGTTAAGCATCTCGTTGACAGTAGACATTTGTGTCGCTGGAGCATTGATGGTAGGCAGATAACCTATATTGTCGGGGATGACCGTCATCTCTCCTCGAGTCAGGATGTTGAAGCCTGTCCAGCTGCTGACTGACTGTTCTTCTTGTTGTGACATGCGTGCTAGGACCCAAAGAAGGTTTTTCTCTCTGGCAAGCTTAGTATTGGCTGCAGTATCGGCATCTGACTTTTTGCCTTGTGGTGGCCCTACCCGTTGTCCAGCATTGTAAGTTGGTAACATTGGTGGGGGTCCATCAATGCTTCTCTTCTTTGTTTTGGGAACAGTGGGCATGGGTTGGACAGGAAGTGGGTTGACTGGCTTTGCTTGCACAGCAATCCCATTGACTCTGTGAGATGTTCCCTCACCACTGACAGTTTCTTCAAGACGGTCGATATTGTCCCAGGCTAAAGTTGTGAATATGCCAGGATGGATGTTAGCTGGAAGGGCAATGCCACTCCCTGATGATGAGAGTTTCTGGAGACACAGGGCAGTGTTGATCTCTTCCATCTGTGAATAGGACACACTGTGACCAAGTCGGTTGAGGATGTTTATCAACTCTACATTTCCTGTCAACGATTTGACACTGAATGGCAGAACAATGTGCTTGGAAGGCTTGGTATTTCCACATGTCACTGCATATACTATGTCATGGCCAAATGACTGCAGAAGGCACTGCACTCTCTGAGATGCATGATCAGGATCATTTGAGCCTGTGAGTAGAGAGTACAGGAAGATAATGAGCGACTCTGGAATGGTAGGACATTCTGCTTCTGGTTTGACTTCAGGCGGCCAGGTTTGAGGAACATCTTGACTTTTAATGTCTGCTCTCAATTTGATGGCTGCTTTGGCTATAACATCTTGTGCACTGACACTTTTCAGGGTCTGCAGCTCCCTTTTGAGAGACTGATTTTCTTTGGCAAGTTCCCTCATGGACAAGTTATCGGGATAGAGGAGGAATTTTCCTTTCTCATCAGGGAATATCTGCAAGGCTCCAGCAAACTCACTCTCCAGGTTTCGCCTTATGTGCTTCTTGGTTGATTCCTTGACTTGGGCAATGCCTTGGGAGTTCATTGAAGCTACCAGTCTAGAAGAGAGATCAGTCATTGTCATCACTTGAGGATTGCCAAAAAGCTCCATCCTGATGAAGAGGAACAGCTCATTGTATGCCTTATTCACAGCAGCTTCATACTGGGCTGCAGCATCATCATCTTCATTGCTGGCAACCTCTCCTTTGGAAACCTCTTCTTTGGTGTAAAGTCTATAGCATGACCTGTGGTAGTGCCCTTCAGCTGCTACAAGGTCTCTACACACAATGGCAAGGATTCTGCTGTCCCTTTTCTTTGTGGCTGCACTCCTGATCTTTGCATCAGCTCGCAGTTCTCGACACTGCACCAGTACTTCTCTCATATTCTGTCTCTTGGAATATTTGTGGTTTTTCTGACAAAATATGCACTCTGCATTATAAGTCCTAGATGTACTTGGAGCATGTCGAGCTACTCTCTTAGATTGTTTCTCTTCAGCAGAGACACAACTTTTCTTTTCTTTTGCAAGGAGGCCATCAAGAATTTGCTTCATAGTGAAGATACTGCGACACTTTCTGTGGTAGTAGATTGCTGGAATCTGTCCCTCAGGAATGTCTTTTGCCAGTTTCAAAACTGGTGCATGATTTCGTATCTGAGCTGCCCTGAGCAGAGTTCTCCATGAGTCGACACTTTGTAGTGAAACCAGCTTATCTGTATCATCAGAACAGTGGATAATGCACTCCACCCGTGGGCGCTTTGGTATTGGGTAAAAACTTGCTTGTTCACCAGTGGCCATATTCAGTCAGTTTTCACCTGCCACATACAAACAAATACATGTAACTTAGGTGTATGAACACTACTAAAACAAAGTTTACTTTGCTTCACCAGCGTCATATTACCATTATTTATCTTACATAGCCACAAATAGATACATTACCTAGTTGCTATGCAACAGCTGTATTTTGTCCACATGAGGCCGCTAAAATCAACACAAGATGAAAGTTCCTCGTAGCCACTTTAACTAATCATATTAACATATACATTAAAAGAACATGCTAACATTATGGGAAATTAGCTAACAATCTTCTCCAGAGTGAGACAAGAAGATAGATACCAGTTTCCTCTATATGTGTTTAGTAGAAAGCTATCTGGCTGCACGTTAGCCTAGCTTAGCACAATGAATGGAAGTACACAGTACTGGTTATCCTTGGTTGTTGGCCAACTAAGAACTGTCCCAGAGTTTAAGCTAGGCTAATCAGTACCAGGGGTGTTGAAATGCTATATTTGTAAAAATCTGGGCAAATACACGATCGTGAGAGGCACAGAAACAGGTTTCCTGAAAGAAAAATGAAATAGCTGCTCATTTGGAAAGGTTATCATGTATTATTTTACTTCTGTTAGTGTACCAAATAAAATGGCACCAGTGAAGTTGTGTCACCTTGGGTGATATCGATATCTGGTCGGACCCATGGACTAACTGGCTTTGGTCTAGTTAGTTTCTTAGTAATAATGCCCTTCTAATTTAAGGTTCACAATCACCTCACACAATGAAATAGTATGGGTATATTATACATTTCCTGAATCTTTACAGTCCTGTGAGTATTCCAGTTTTTGTGTTTTGTGTCCCTGATATTCCTAGATGCCACAGGGCTAAAAGAAAGTATATAGTTTAGGCGAACATTGCAGAAAGATGTGTGTTATTGACGGGTTGAAGAGCTCAAGTGACCTCTATATTTGTGAGAAATATCCACAACAGGGCTTGAATGAACGCTAAGAAGGTCCCCTTTAAAATGATACCAAAGACAATATTATAGAACATTGAAAAATGTCCTGACCATGAGGCTAAACCAGGATATGCACCAGCGTCTAAAATGCAATTTACTTTAGGGGGTGGTTAACTTCATGAGCTGATAACTGTGATACAGCTGCCACTCAGGAATGGTTATCATACCAAAATATCATCTACAGACATTGATCCTTTCAAAAATTATAAGTAAGTTTTGCCACCTTGAGTGTACCGAAATAGGAAATTTTGGGCTCTGGCCCATGGACTATTGGGACCAACATCAGAAATACGCAACATGTCATATTTAAAAGAAAAAAAATGAGGGTTTTCCTTGGAAATGATGAAGTAAACAATGCAGTATCTGTTAAATGGATTAATCTAAATGGCAACGACAATATATGGGAGAAGACATTACTTGTAAGTGCTGTTAATTCTAATAATTTACCTGAATTTGGGCTACTGAGAAATATCTATGTAATTAATTCATAATTTTATTGTTTTGAGTTCCAGTAGCACAATACTAATTGTTATGATAGATTACATGGCATATAAAATAGAGATTCCAAACATGGCACAAGCAACTGAATTGATATCTGCCGATAACCTTGTAGATTTCACTCCATATTACAGTTTTACACACAAGGATATGACATACACTCACCGGCCACTTTATTAGGCACACATGTCCAACTGCTCATTAACGCAAATTTCTAATCAGCCAATCACATGGCAGCAACTCAATGCATTTAGGCATGTAGACATGGTCAAGACGATCTGCTGCAGATAAAACCAAGCATCAGAATGGGGAAGAAAGGTGATTTAAGTGACTTTGAATGTGGCATGGTTGTTGGTGCCAGACGGGCTGGTCTGAGTATTTCAGAAACTGCTGATCTACTGGGATTTTCACGCACAACCATCTCTAGGGTTTACAGAGAATGGTCCGAAAAAGAGAAAATATCCAGTGAGCGGCAGCTCTGTGGGCAAAAATGCCTTGTTGATGCCAGAGGTCAGAGGAGAATGGCCAGACTGGTTCGAGCTGATAGAAAGGCAACAGTAACTCAAATAACCACTCATTACAACCGAGGTATGCAGAAGAGCATCTCTGAACGCACAACACGTCGAACCTTGAGGCAGATGGGCTACAGCAGCAGAAGACCACACCGGGTGCCACTCCTGTCAGCTAAGAACAGGAAACTGAGGCTACAATTCGCACAGGCTCACCAAAATTGGACAATAGAAGATTGGAAAAATGTTGCCTGGTCTGATGAGTATCGATTTCTGCTGCGACATCCGGATGGTAGGGTCAGAATTTGGCGTCAACAACATGAAAGCATGGATCCATCCTCCCTTGTATCAACGGTTCAGGCTGGTGGTGGTGGTGTAATGGTGTGGGGGATATTTTCTTGGCACACTTTGGGCCCCTTAGTACCAATTGAGCATCGTGTCAACGCCACAGCCTACCTGAGTATTGTTGCTGACCATGTCCATCCCTTTATGACCACAGTGTTCCCATCTTCTGATGGCTACTTCCAGCAGGATAACGCGCCATGTCATAAAGCTCGAATCATCTCAGACTGGTTTCTTGAACATGACAATGAGTTCACTGTACTCAAATGGCCTCCACAGTCACCAGATCTCAATCCAATAGAGCACCATTGGGACGTGGTGGACCGGGAGATTCGCATCATGGATGTGCAGCCAACAAATCTGCAGCAACTGCATGATGCTATCATGTCAATATGGACCAAAGTCTCTGAGGAATGTTTCCAGTACCTTGTTGAATCTATGCCACGAAGGATTAAGGCAGTTCTGAAGGCAAAAGGGGGTCCAACCCGGTATTAGCAAGGTGTACCTAATAAAGTGGCCAGTGAGTGTATGTCCTTACGAAATATTATCTTGGAGATGTGATTGGACTACAAAAAGCCTCATCTGATGTATTGTAAAAGGCACACTGTTTCATGTGGTTCTCTCTAGTGGACAAACTGTGACTGAATGTGTGAATATTGTTTCTTGAAGATATACATATTTGACTTTTGCATTGCAATTTCTTGTTACTTATTGACTAACATGAGCTGATAAATAAGTACTACCCCAGCTAGCTCATGTATCAAAATAACCTGAATCTAAAGAAATGCTAAAACAGCAAATCAGCTGTTTAACAAGCCTCCTTAGAGGACCTAAACTGAAAACACTGCAAGAGACAGGGAGTGAATGTGTGAGCCATAGAGAGAGAGAGCTAAAATCTGACTCAAACCGAAACTTTGTGCCATATGTAAACATAGATTATTGCAAGTAATAACAGCCTTTGATATTTTCATGTGATAATGATGATGCTTGTAGGGTCCTACTACATGTACCACATGAATTGCTTCAGTTTTTGTCATGTGTTTGTGAGCCATGCAGTTTTTGTTCAGCATGGTCATTTGTATTTTGTTGTGTGTGTTGCGTTATCTTAATATGTGAAATGTGAAGCAGTAGGTTCTGACAGCCTGAAAGCGTTGGCAATGAATAAAAATAGAGCAACAAACTTTAATTGTTGTTTAATCTTTAATTGTTTAATTGTTTCACAATTGAGAAGTTGTATAAGTGGTCTTACTCTTAAAATAAGGGAAACAACCATATTCCTTTTCTGGGATATTATTTAAAACATTGTTATAGTTTGTTACTGGTTCAAATTAGCTCAACATTAGCTGGAATATCTTATTAAGATTAAGTTAGATGTATTTTCTTAAAATTAGATTACTTTTCTATGCAAAACATGCTTGTCAAGATTATTTTTCTTCTTAGACAAAAATGATACTAATTTCCCAGAAACAAGGCTTTTTTTACTTTCTTAGAATTCCTTTTTTGCAGCCAGGGCCCTTATTAAGCAGATGTCATGTTACTTAAGTGTGGATTTAAGAGTGCTTCAGAATGCAGTTCGGATGTTTTTTCTATAACAAATTCTTATGTGCTTAGCATTTATACACTCAGCGTCCTTTTTGTAAATGTTTCTCTACCCCAAAACACTGCTCGGTAGAGTCTTGATTAAGAAATGTCTTTTCCAGCAGCTGTGATTTGTTTCTGACTCATGTTTCCTACTTACATGGTAATACTAACCCCTAGCAAACCAAGCACTGTAATTCTGCAGAATTTCGATGGCCTGGCAGCAACCCAGCCACTGAGGATGCACAAGCCAGTACATGCTTAGTGCCGGTCCCAAGCCCGGACAAATGGGGAGGGTTGCGTCAGGAAGGGCATCCGGCTTAAAATCTTAGCCAAATCAAATATGCGGATCATAAATACGATTTCCATACCAGATCGGTCGAGGCCCAGGTTACCAACGACTGCCACCGGTACTTTTAACCAGCAGGGTGCTGGTGGAAACTATGCTACTGTTGGGCGAAGGAGAAGGAGAGGGGGAAGGCATGTCCAGAGACAGCTAGAGAGGAGGAAGGGTAGGCATGTGGAGGTGAGAGTTGGAAATTTGAATGTTGGCACTATGACTGGTGAAGGGAGAGAGCTGGCTGACATGATGGAAAGAAGAAAGGTAGGCATACTGTTTGTGCAAGAGACCAGGTGGAAGGGTAGTAAGGCCAGGAGTATCGGCGGTGGGTTCAAACTCTTCTACCATGGTGCGAATGGGAGGAGAAATGGGGTAGGGGTAATTCTGAAGGAAGAGTATGTCAAGAGCGTGCTGGAGGTGAAGAGAGTGTCAGACAGAGTGATGAGTATGAAGCTGGAAATTGAAGGTGTATTGCTGAATGTTATCAGCGCATATGCCCCGCAAGTTGGGGGTGGCATGGAAGAGAAAGAAGAATTCTGGAGTGAGTTGGATGAAGTGGTGGAGAGTGTACCCAAGGAGAGAGTGGTGATTGGAGCAGACTTAAACGGGCATGCTGGTGAAGGGAACAGAGGTGATGAGGAGGTGATGAGTAGGTGTGGTATCAAGGAGAGAAATGCGGAGGGACAGATGGTGGTGGATTTTGTGAAAAGGATGGAAATGGCTGTGGTGAATACATATTTCAAGAAGAGGGAGGAACACAGGGTGACGTACAAGAGTGGAGGAAAGTGCACAAAGGTGGACTATATCTTATGTAGAAGGCGCGATCTGAAAGGGATTGGAGACTGCAAGGTGGTGACAGGGCAGAACGTAGCTAGGCAGCATCAAATGGTGGTCTGTAGGATGACTTTGGAGACCAAGAAGAGGGAGAAGTCAGTGAAGCCAGCACCAAGGATCAAATGGTGGAAGTTGAATAAGGAAGACTGCTGTGTGAGGTTCAGGGAGGAGTTAAAACAAGCACTGGGTGATAGTGAAGAGTTGCCGGATGGTTGGGCAAGAACTGCAGAAATAGTGAGGGAGACAGCTAGGAAGGTACTTGGTGTGTCATCTGGACAGAGGAAGGAAGACAAGGAGACTTGGTGGTGGAATGAGGAAGTACAGCAAAGTATACAGAGGAAGAGATTGGCAAAGAAGAAGTGGGCATGGAAGTCAGTGAGATGAAGAAAGTAGACAGGAGTACAAGGGGATGCAGCGTAAAGAGAAGAGAGAGGTGGCAAAGGCAAAGGAATAGGCGTACGGTGTGTTGTATGAGAGATTAGACACTAAGGAAGGAGAAAAGGACTTGTACTGATTGGCTAGACAGAG
This sequence comes from Lampris incognitus, assembly GCF_029633865.1. Taxonomy (NCBI): domain Eukaryota; kingdom Metazoa; phylum Chordata; class Actinopteri; order Lampriformes; family Lampridae; genus Lampris; species Lampris incognitus. Next base: position 32,717,734 of record NC_079215.1, read on the forward strand.
GGACTGAGCTGGGACGGATGTGCAGCAGGTTAAGCCAATCAAAGCTAGAGATGGAGATGTGCTGACAAGTGAGGAGAGTGTGCTGAGAAGGTGGAAGGAGTACTTTGAGGGACTGATGAATGAAGAAAATGAGAGAGAGAGAAGGTTGGATGATGTGGGGATAGAGAATCAGGAAGTGCAGTGGATTAGCAAAGAGGAAGTGAGGGCAGCTATGAAGAGGATGAAGAGTGGAAAGGCAGTTGGTCCAAATGACATACCTGTGGAGGTATGGAGATGTTTAGGAGAGATGGCAGTGGGGTTTTTAACTAGATTGTTTAACACAATCTTGGAAAGTGAGAGGATGCCTGAGGAGTGGAGAAGAAGCATACTGGTACCGATTTTCAAGAATAAGGGGGATGTACAGAACTGTAGATACTACAGAGGTATAAAGTTGATCAGCCACAGCATCAAGATGTGGGAAAGAGTAATAGAAGCTAGGTTAAGAGGAGAGGTGATGATTAGTGAGCAGCAGTATCAGTTTCATGCCACGAAAGAGCACCACAGATGCGATGTTTGCTTTGAGAATGTTGACTGAGAAATATAGAGAAGACCAGAAGGAGTTACATTGTATCTTTGTGGATTTAGAGAAAGCATGTGACAGGGTGCTGAGAGAGGAGGTGTTGTATTGTATGAGGAAGTCGGGAGTTGCAGAGAAGTATGTAGGAGTGGTGCAGGATATGTATGAGGGAAGTGTGACAGTGGTGAGGTGTGCGGTTAGAATGACAGATGGGTTCAAGGTGGAGGTGGGATTATATCAAGGATCGGCTCTGAGCCCTTTCTTGTTTGCAAGAGTGATGGACAGATTGACGGACGAGATCAGGCAGGAGTCTCCATGGACTATGATGTTTGCGGATGACATTGTGATCTGTAGCGAGAGTAGGGTGCAGTTTGAGGAGAGCCTGAAGAGTTGGAGGTACTGGAGAGAAGAGGAATGAAAGTCAGTCGGAGCAAGACGGAATACCTATGCATGAATGAGAGGGAGGACAGTGGAATGGTGAGGATGCAAGGAGTAGAGGTGATGAAGTCGTATGAGTTTAAATACTTGGGGTCAACTGTCCAAAGTAATGGGTAGTGCAGAAGAGAGGTGAAGAAGAGAGTGCAAGTAGGATGGAGTGGGTGGAGAAGAGTGTCAGGAGTGATTTGCGACAGAAGGGTACCAGCAAGAGTTAAAGGGAAGGTTTACAAGATGGTTGTGAGACCAGCTATGCTATATGGTTTGGAGACAGTGGCAATGACAAAAAGACAGGAGGGGGAGCTGGAGGTGGCAGAGTTGAAGATGCTAAGATTTTCATTGGGAGTGACAAAGAAGGACAGGATTAGGCACGATTATATTAGTGGGACAGCTCAGGTTGGACAGTTTTGAGACAAAGCAAGAGAGGCACGGTTGAGATGGTTTGGACATGTAGAGATGCTGGGTATATTGGGAGAAGGATGCTGAATATGGAGCTGCCAGGGAAGAGGAAAAGAGGAAGGCCAAAGAGGAGGTTTATGGATGTGGTGAGGGAAGACATGCAGGTGGCTGGTGTGACAGAGGAAGACGCAAGAGAAAGGAATAAATGGAAACGGATGATCTGCTGTGGCGACCCCTAACGGGAGCAGCCGAAAGTAGTAGTAGTAGTAGTAGTTCGATGGCCTGGCAGCCTGTCCAGGGTGTCTCCCCACCTGCCACACAATGACTGCTGGAATAGGCTCCAGCATCCCCATGATGCTGAGAGCTGGATAAGCGGTTTGGATAATGGATGGATGGATGTCTTAGTGAGGGAGGAGTTTTGCGGACCATGCATGTACTTACATTGATTCTCGTCTGAGTAGTTGCACACTTACATGTGGAGGCTGCCTTGTACAACACTAATGGCGGCCAGTAAGAACCTCCATGAAAAACTTCCTTTCATTCCCTAAAATCTTCAGACCTGATGATGAACCAAGGCAGCTGTTTCTAATAGTATAAAGTAGATGTTTTTCCAACCATGCACTTCTACTGAATGTGCCACAAAAGTAACAATTCAATAAATGATTCTGGAAATTCTATATTCAACCTTCATATTAAGTTGATTTGTACAAAAATCATAAAGCAATTCTAAGGTGATTAAAACTATTATTTTTTATTTCTCTCAAAATCTCTGCATCTCTTGCTCTTTCTTGTTGCCATCAGTCTTTCTTCACACTTATGGATGGGACGGTCAGGGTAATCTTTCGAGCTAAATGGAAAGCAATTTTCTTCTCGTAGTAGGCACATTCATTCACAAAGAACGGATGGAGTTCTTTCCCGTCATATATAATGGTTTCTCCAGAGAATGACAGAAAGATCGGGTCGCCTGGCTTGAGCAGACAGAAGTCATTGTCCTGGAGAAAGACAGAATGCAAGATATATGGAGAGATGAATGTGCCAGGCCAGCTTTTATACAATTCTCTCTGATTGTTTCACTTAGAAATGGAAGCAACCACTTTCTCTCAGTTGTCTTGCACACTGCCTCAAATGTGTGCATGTACATTCAGTTCAAGTTCAACTTGAACTTGAACAGCAGCAGACTTACACTCACTCACACAGCAAGTAAATTATGTTTTCTGTGAGATGAACACAGAACAAACATGTTAGAGCTTCATTTACCCTACTGTTACCTGCAAAAAAACACCTTGTGAAGTGATGGTTGAATGATTCGTAATGTTCAAAATGAAATAAAATTATTTTGATGCAGCTAAGGATATCACCGGTTACATGAACTGTGACATGGGCTAGTACACTAGCATGCTGTCTAGATTGTGTTCCTTTGTAGAGACCTCATGGTTATTAGATCATATCCTCTGTACCAGTACATTTTTTCCCCTAGTTTAGAGGATTCAGAATCAGAGATCTGGAATTTTGACTGTTGGTAATATTTGTGAGTTATTTGCCCTTAATTTCACCTGCAGTTGGGGGTGTATGGCAGCAGTAATTTCATGTGTTTTGGGGTCTCTTGGGTAGTCCACACTGCGCTCTAAAACATACGCTTCCATTTCACTCCCTTCGAAGAAGTTTCCTATAAGAAAAGAGACAAAAAAAGAACATGGGCAAATTAGGTTGACACTAACAAGGCCTATAGTTTTAGGTTTACAACTTGTTTTTTCAACTTTACTGTGACTGGAGGTCATGTACAGTATACCGGAATTGAAACTCTGAACCCAGTCTAGTGACTTGTCCACCGCGTCTTTCATCAAGTGAAAGATGTCAGCTCTGATCACTCCATTCGGCTGTGGTCCAATTTCTATTGCTGTGTAGAAGAGTAGAGACAATTTGAAGATCCCCAGTTGTCATACAGATCAATTTCTTGCTCCCTCTATGTCACACATACACACATGCACACACTCTTACAGAGGCCATGCTTGCCCAGGGAGTCAAGGGAGTAAGCGTCAGCAAGTGAGTGTTGCATCAGGATGCACCTGACAGGCACTGATGTTATCTTTTCCTGAAATGTCAAAAAAAAAAAAATCTATTTAGCAAACAGCATTACATTATTACTTATTACTGCCCTTTCCATAAGAAATGCTAGATTGCACGCTGACTTCTTGGATTAAAGTAATTTTACATCTAAAATTAACCATGAATTTAATTGAGATAATTTTGCGACTCATAAAAGACATAACTGTATGAAATAGTATGTCACTATAATTTAATGTTTTACAAAAAGATTCAGGTTAGAAATGTATTCAAAAAAGAAAGCAGGCTCTACTTAAATCTGTATTTTCCATCAAGATGTAAAATAAATAAATAAATTACAGTTGTGATAGAATGTTAATCATTGTACCTTTCTATTATACTTTGTATACATTTCAATCATAGAATGGCACAATGATTATTATTCTCTCACATTAGTCAACACATTGGTGTTTTGAGTATGTTTTTAATTACATTTTTAATTAAGTTTCCTTTATTAATACCCTAGGGGAAATTCAGTTACTGCAAATTAACCCATCCTAGCTGTGATCTGTGTAGGTAGGAGCAGTGGGCTGCTGCCTTCATGCTGCGCCTGGGGACCAACTCCAGTTCTTTTCCCATTGCCTTGGTCAGGGGCACAGACAGGAGTATAAACCTCTTCATGCAAGTCTTTTTTGATGGTAGGGGGAAACCGGAGCACCCGGAGAAAACCCACCACAGACACGGGGAAAATATACAAACTCCACACAGAGGATGACCTGGGATGACCCCCGAGGTTAAACAACCCCAGGTTTCGAACCCAGGACCTTCTTGCTTTGAGGTGACAGTGTAAACCACTGGGCCACCATGCCGAATAATGATCTTTCAGTGTTTCATGAAGGAACTCTGTATGCAATACAACCCACCTGAATATATTTATAAAGGTGCAATGCGATCTGGTCAGAAGCATGAAATAGAAGACACAGATCCACATTTGCAGTCGTGTTGTGGAGATCAAAAACCAGGTCGAAGCCTTCCTGGCTACCTTTGGGCCCAAGCTGAATGTTCAGCTGCTGGGCTCGCCTCACTTCGTAGGGGCTGTCATCTGTTATTTGGGCACTTAAGAAAAGAGGATATGATTTTTTTTTGCACATTCAGGATATACAACTCAAAATCTACATTCATGTATACCATAGTCCAATTACTGTCAAAAAATCTGTCTCTGAGGTCCATCCAAGCTAAAAAAAAAAGTGTAAAATGTTTGCTATTTACTAGTTAATGCAGTGAAGTGATACTGAACAACACTCTCAGGTGTAGAGTTTCTCAGCTGAATCTGTTTGCAGCAGGTCCTCAGCATGGAAACGTTTGGGGATCTGTAATCTAATCAAAAGGTTTTTTGTACTAGTGTTGGTCCATTTCCTCTCACCTGAGCTGTGCGTTTGTGAAACAGCGGTTGAGGTCAGTGTCCATGTATCTTCTGCAAGCTTCCATGGCCCTTGGGTTTGATAGTACCGTTGTAAGAGAGACTGAGCCCACCTTTTTCACTTGTCGTTTCTGCAAGTCTCTCACTAGACAAATTCCTGACATTTCATTTCCATGGGTGCCACCACAGATGGCAACACGAGACAATGCTGGGAAAGAGACATGCTCCATCTGTTGGCAAGGAATGAAATATGTTGTGCAAGTGTGCATTTTAACTTCTGGAGTGATTCTGAATTGCTGGTTCATCTAGAATAAAGTAAGTATCATCTTTCTTGCTTAACAAGTTGCTATTAGTCTTATTCCAGCTGCTTGAGTATTAGTCATTTTCTCTATACATCTGCTGCTGGTTCCTACTGGGAACTAGTGGGATCTTATTCTTGCTGTAGCTGTCTTATTCTAGCCGTAGCTGTTTTCACCTAGTGTGTCCTTAAATATTTATTGTTGCCTAGCTGTTTTGACTTAGTTATCCTTTTAGCTTATAAATATATTCGTTGGTAACTTCCTGTTTGCACTTTTAATTGTATTGTGTGACGTTTGATTGAGTTTTACATAAGTGACCAATTTCTGGGCAATAGGCCTATTTTCAGTGTACCTCTTTGGCCAATTGGGTGTTAAGTGGCCAGGGTTTGGCCTGCACTCCTGGCAGACAATTAGCAATCAGTGTTCTTTAAATCACTGCTGCTACTTGGACGCATCAGACAAACAAGCCGAAAGCAAACAGGGCTAGGTGAATGAAGGCTAGAATGAACAAAGACTAGAATGAACAAAGACAAGTGTGACTTTTTCAAGCCAAGACTTCGTCAAGCAAAGACTGCTCTTTTTAGATCCGGTCAGTCATCTGTATTTGGTGTACCTAGTATAGACTATGTGTTTCCTTCGCATTCCTGTCCTTTCCTCTTCCCGGGGCTGGCATAGACGTTGGGTAACTCCTAGACACTGCGACCCTACCAATCTCATCTATCCCACTCTCTCCACTCACGTTGAGCAAGTGGTGACGGGAGGGCTCTGGAATTGCCAGTCTGCAGTGCTGAAATCTGAGTTTATCTCAGGCTACGCAACCCTGCTCTCCCTCAACTTTCTTGCACTAACTGAGACCTGGATCATGCCAGAAAACACTACCACACCCGCAGCTCTGTCTGATGTGTACTCTTTTTCTCACACTCCCAGAGCTGGGAGGCGGAGTTGTGGTACTGGCCGGCTAATCTCCCCGAAACTGAAATACTTTCATTTCCATTCCACAATTTTCTCCGCCCTCTTTTGAATTTCATTCTGTTACTGTCTCTTATCCAGTCAAACTCACCATTGTGGTTGTGTACCGCCCACCAGGCCCCCTTGATGAGTTTCTGGAGGAGCTTGACACACTTGTCTTGCACTTCCCTATTGACGACTTTGCACTTATCCTTCTCGGTGACTTCAACATCCACACTGACAAGCTAGATCCTCTTCTCTCTTTCCTCTCCTCCTTTGACCTTCACCTCTCACCCTCTCCTCCTACCCACATGGCCGGCAACCAGCTGGACCTTATCTTTACTAGACACTGTCCTATTTCCAATCTCTCTGTTACTCCCCTCCAGCTCTTTGACCATTATTTCATGTCCTACTCTCTCTCCCTCTCTTCACGCCCCTCCCCCTACCCACATGGTTTCCACCCATAGACACCTCCAATCTCTCTGCCACTGATCTTTCTTCCTCTGCTACCTCTATCCTCCCTACACCTGAATCTTTCTCTCTCCTACTCCCTGACACTGCTACTGATCTTCTTCTCTCTACCCTCTCCTTCTCTGGACAATCTGTTCCCTCACCTCCAGGCCTGCACGCCCAACTCCATCTGCCCCTTGGCTGTCCGACTCAGTACGTACTGACAGACGGAGCCTGAGAGTGGCAGAGCGCAAATGGAGTAAAGGCAAACTCCCAGAGGACCTTCTCAACTTCTAATCTCTTCTTTCCACTTTCTCCTCTTCCCTTTCTGCTGCTAAGGCTGCCTTCTATCGCTCTAAAATCCTATCCTCTGCCTATAATCCTAAGAAACTCTTTGAAACCTTCTCTACACTTCTTCAACCCCCACCTCCTCCTCCTACTTCCTCCCTTCTCCCTGATGACTTCGCTAACTTTGACAAGAAGGTAAAAGACATCAGATCCTCCTTTTCTCACCACCCGGTTAGTGCTGCTTGCACTATCCCACCCTCTGCAACCTCCCTCACCTCTCCACGTCCCACCCTATCCCAGCTCGCTCCCCTCTCCCCCGACGAGGTCCTAAACCTCATCACATCAAGTCGCCCACCACATGCTCCCTTGACCCGGTCCCCTCCCCTCTTCCTCAGTCTATAGCGCCTCAACTCCTTTCCTTTCTAACCCACCTCATCAACACCTCCCTCCAGGCAGGATGGTTTCCATCTGCCTTCAAGACTGCTAGAGTCAGCCCCCTTCTAAAGAAACCATCACTTAACCCCTCTGATGTCAAAAACTACAGACCGGTTTCCCTTCTACCCTTTCTATCCAAAACTCTCAAACATGCTGTCTTTAACCAACTTTCTTTGTACCTCCACCAGAACAACCTCCTGGACCCCAACCAGTCTGGGTTCAGGGTTGGTCACTCGACAGAGACGGCCCTCCTTGCAGTGACAGAATCACTACACTCTGCGAGAGCAAACTCTCTCTCCTCTGTCCTGATACTCCTGGATCTTTCGGCTGCATTCGACACAGTGAACCACCAGATCCTCCTCTCTACCCTCGAGGGGCTGGGTATCACAGGCTCTGCACTCTCAATGTTTGCATCCTACCCGATGGGTCGCTCCTCCCAGGTGACATGGAGGGGATCTGTGTCGGAGCCTCGCAGACTGACTACAGGCATTCCAGAGGGTGCGGTTCTGGGTCCTCTCCTTTTCTCTCTGTACACGACATCCCTGGGTTCTGTTATTCGCTCGCATGACTTCTCTTACTATTGTTATGCCGATGACACCCAGCTGATCTTGTCCTTTCCTCCCTCTGATACACAAGTAGAGACACACATTGCTGTGTGCTTGACTGGCATCTCGGCGTGGATGGCGACACACCACCTGAAGCTCAATCTGGACAAAACAGAGCTGATGTTCCTCCCGGGGAAAGGTTGCCCGCACCTAGACCTGTCCATCACCATTGACAACACCGTGGTGATGCCAACTCGGACTTTGGGGAATCTGGGTGTGATCCTGGATGACCAACTGTCAATTGCTGCAAACGTTGCATCAGTTGCTCGCTCCTGCAGATTTCTCTTCTATAACATCAGGAGGATTCACCCATTCCTCACCGACGAGATGGCAAAGGTACTTATCCAGGCTCTGGTCATCTCCTGACTGGACTACGGCAACTCCCTCCTTGCTGGCACCCCGGCGTTGGCCATCAGACCTCTGGAGCTTGTTCAGAAAGCTGCAGCTTGTCTGGTGTTCAACCGCCCTAAGTTCTCTCACACAGCTCCCCTTCTCATGTACCTACACTAGCTCCCAGTAGCTGCTCGCATCCAGTTTAAGACTCTGGTGCTAGCCTACAGGGCAGTGAAAGGAACAGTGCCTTCCTATCTCCAGGCCATGGTCAAGCCCTACACCCCCACCCGACCACTTCACTCTGCTGTCTCAGGACGCCTGGTTGCCCTGTCGCTCAGAGGCCCCAACTGCCAATCGACCCGGTCACGGCTTTTCTGTCCTGGCCCCACAGTGGTGGAATGAACTCCCCACTGATGCCAGGACAGCGGAGTCGCTGCCCATCTTTCGGCACAGGTTGAAAACTCACCTCTTCAAGAATTACTACCCTGTTACTTGTTCTTAGCACTTATTGTGTTCACTCATTTAAAAAAAAAACCCAAACTCTTTCTTGTGCTTTTACTTTAGCACTGGTTTTGCTCTTAGATGCTTGTTTAGGTGCACTTATGACCTCTGATGACTAGTAGTTCCCCTGATTTCCTACGTTAAATGCACTTATTGTAAGTCGCTTTGGATAAAAGCGTCGGCTAAATGACAGTAATGTAATATAATTGTCTTCTTTCTTTCTTACCAATAATAATTTGTTTTCAAGTTGATACTCATCCTTGAAATATTTTTTCCCTACCTCTGTCCTATACCTTTTGGCCTAAAGATAATTATTTAGCGAATACTGCATAAGATACCATGCAAAGTAAGCAAGAGTTTAGGGCCTGAAAATGTGTTTAATGTCCTAATAGTTTGAGTATGATTACTTGTCACTTAGTGTAGCGGGCATAATAAGTCATGCCTTGTCGGGGTAGCAATAGTACTTATTTACCTTGAAAGATTTGGTTAATGAAAGGATCTGGGTCCCCATTCCCAATGCAATTAGTCTCAGTACCTACATGGGTAAGTATGTGGATGCCTATCCTGCTGAACAGAGCGGTTAGTACGTTACACCCTATAAGATATCGTGAGGTGGGCTTCACGCTAAGGTATTTGACACGGCGGCCCCTGACGTGTAGAGTGTATGCTGTGCTATGGGTCCAACTCAGCATAACCCTCCCCCCCCAGAACCAACAGGACAGTTGAGACACCCCTACTCCAAGGTAAGTACACAACTCCAAAATACTTATAAACCCTCAGGTAAGTATTGTAATAAGCCCTTAACTCCAAACACAGTAAAGATGAATCAATAGGCAACAATAGTTTAGTATTAATTGAATGTAATACTATAGGATGACAAAAGCAAAAAAAAAAAAAACAGAGTTTGACTTTCTTTGTATACACAGTATCTCTTGGTATACACAAGATCAACACAACCTCAAATGAGAAACTCACTCTAAATGTTGAGTATCAAAACCAATGAATGTTCAAACAAACAGTTCAGTTCGTTTTTTTTAACACAGTCTAGTAATGAGTAATAACGAAATTGACACAAATACTAGTCTGATGAGTCCTGGGCACACAAGATGAGCAGCTGGAGAGATGACTGTACGTCAGGACAAACCACGTGACGTGCGTGTAGTCTACGTGACTCACTGTAGAAGTCAGATGGCGCCAACAGCAATGCAATGCGTTCAACGTTCACACTGCTCTTGAAATAACTTTCACTCAGGCAAGCAACCTTCCGTCACAAAACTAAAAAAAAACACGACTGTCCTCCGAGTCCTCTTCTCAGCCTCCAACAGTTCATCTGAACATGCGCAGTCCCAGTATTGAGAACTAATGAGCCACTACGATCAGTGAGCTAGCTAGCTTCACTGACAAATAGACTAACGTTAGTATATAGGCTTATCCAGTGCGGTACTAAGCTAGTGCTGGAGAGAGTCCAATCACTAAACACTAATGTCTACTATTGTCTGTCTAGAATCCTCTTCGTAATATATAGGCTTATCCAGTGCGGTACTAAGCTAGTGCTGGAGAGAGTCCAATCACTAAACACTAATGTCTACTATTGTCTGTCTAGAATCCTCTTCGTGCCTCATGTTGTGTCCAGCAAAACTCGGACCACGACTTTGAATCAAACTGTGTTTATTGCTGCCACAGTAAACGTTATATACACTACCGTTCAAAAGTTTGGGATCACCCAAACAATTTCGTGTTTTCCATGAAAAGTCACACTTATTCACCACCATATGTTGTGAAATGAATAGAAAATAGAGTCAAGACATTGACAAGGTTAGAAATAATGATTTGTATTTGAAATAAGATTTTTTTTACATCAAACTTTGCTTTCGTCAAAGAATCCTCCATTTGCAGCAATTACAGCATTGCAGACCTTTGGCATTCTAGCTGTTAATTTGTTGAGGTAATCTGGAGAAATTGCACCCCACGCTTCCAGAAGCAGCTCCCACAAGTTGGATTGGTTGGATGGGCACTTCTTTGAGCAGATTGAGTTTCTGGAGCATCACATTTGTGGGGTCAATTAAACGCTCAAAATGGCCAGAAAAAGAGAACTTTCATCTGAAACTCGACAGTCTATTCTTGTTCTTAGAAATGAAGGCTATTCCATGCGAGAAATTGCTAAGAAATTGAAGATTTCCTACACCGGTGTGTACTACTCCCTTCAGAGGACAGCACAAACAGGCTCTAACAGGTACTATTTAATGAAGATGCCAGTTGGGGACCTGTGAGGCGTCTGTTTCTCAAACTAGAGACTCTAATGTACTTATCTTCTTGCTCAGTTGTGCAACGCGGCCTCCCACTTCTTTTTCTACTCTGGTTAGAGCCTGTTTGTGCTGTCCTCTGAAGGGAGTAGTACACACCGGTGTAGGAAATCTTCAATTTCTTAGCAATTTCTCGCATGGAATAGCCTTCATTTCTAAGAACAAGAATAGACTGTCGAGTTTCAGATGAAAGTTCTCTTTTTCTGGCCATTTTGAGCGTTTAATTGACCCCACAAATGTGATGCTCCAGAAACTCAATCTGCTCAAAGAAGTGCCCATCCAACCAATCCAACTTGTGGGAGCTGCTTCTGGAAGCGTGGGGTGCAATTTCTCCAGATTACCTCAACAAATTAACAGCTAGAATGCCAAAGGTCTGCAATGCTGTAATTGCTGCAAATGGAGGATTCTTTGACGAAAGCAAAGTTTGATGTAAAAAAAATCTTATTTCAAATACAAATCATTATTTCTAACCTTGTCAATGTCTTGACTCTATTTTCTATTCATTTCACAACATATGGTGGTGAATAAGTGTGACTTTTCATGGAAAACACAAAATTGTTTGGGTGATCCCAAACTTTTGAACGGTAGTGTACATGTACAGCATAGCATCAACCACGTCCCGTGTTACTGCTGTAAACCGACTGCCGTAAACCGGCTGTAGTAAAACTTAAAGCTGCAGTGTCCTAGACTACAGTCACACTGTTGTGACTTATACACAACATTTTCTCCCCCCCTCTACAGAAATCACCAGAACAGTGAACATGAATGAACTGTATCACAACTAGGTAAACTGGTTGGACTACCAGTTACCAGCGTAGCCATGTGGATTATTCTGCCACGTGACAGGCCACGCTCTAACTAACCTAAACGTCAGAAGTCCGTAACATAGTCTTTCAGATAGCCTGGTGGAGCCCGAGCTCGAGCTGGCCGGGCCTCATGATCAGCTGCGGGGCCCCCACCCTCAGCTGGGTGTCCCTCTGCGGGTTCTGGCTGTGCTATGGGAAAGTCACAGTCTGCCGCCATGGAACCCCAGTTCTCCGAGGCATTGGGGTGTGTGGTGTTAGGTGGAGTTACCTTGTGAAGTCGGCTGGCATGCCACCGTGACCCATGAGAGAGGCGGAATGTCGCTGCACCTAGCTGACTGGTGACCTGCAGTGGTGCCGACCAGAAGGAGCGCAATTTGTGACCCCAGTGCGGCCGACGGACCCGGACCAAGTCCAGAACTGTGAACTGTGGCGCACGCACTTTACGCCTCCTGTCAAACCGCTGTTTCATCTGACATTGACGGCCAGCGACCCTGCTGCTGTGCTGGACCGGCGTTACCGATGCAGGTGCGGTAGCCAACTGTGCTCGCAGGCGATCCAGAGGAAGTTGGAGCTCCCGGCCTATCATGAGGTGGGCTGGTGAGCTGCCTGTGGTTGAGTGTGGTGTCGCCCGGTAGTGCAGCATGGTGTGAAGTAAAGCAGCTGAGAAAGGTAGACCATCAGCCAGATGTGCCCTGATGCCGTTTTTTAGTGTTTGGTTGAACCTTTCCACACCCCCATTGGCTTCTGGGTGGTAAAAGGCAGTGCGAATGTGGTTGATCCCTTTGTCTGCCAGGAAAGCTGGAAACTCAGCTGAGATAAACTGCGGGCTGTTATACGTAGTGATTCTGTTAGGGATCCCCCATCTGGCGAACAGAGAGGCGAGGAAGGCAGTGACCACCTGGGTCGTGACCGAACCCGCAGCGATCACTTCCGGCCACTTAGAGTGGAGGTCGTATGCCACCACAAGGAAGCGCTGACTATGTGGGACACTGTGGAGCTCCCCACAGATATCCACCTGGATGTGCTCCCAGGCAGTGGCAGGCCAGTGTACTGGTTGTAGTGGGGGTGGGGCCGGCGGGCCGGTCTTCCCACTGACGAGGCAGGCTGTGCAGTCTTTTACCATGGCCTCAATGTCCCTGTCAATGCCCGGCCACCACACAAGGCTCCTGCAACGCTGCTTCACCTTCACAATGCCCAAATGACCTTCGTGGGCCATGGCCAGGAGCCGACAGGGACCACTGTGCAGAGCCTCCGAGCCACGCAGACATCACGCCAACAGGACAGCTCCTCCCTGACCCTCCTGTACGGTACCAGCTCCTCAGGGACCATCAGGGGCCAGCCCTCCCGGATGAAGGTACGCAGTTGGGAGAGGAGGGGGTCCGCCTCCGAGGCAAGCTGGAGGTCCTGGAGAGAAACTGCAGCTTGGAGTGGGGCGTGCAACATCTGAATGAGGTCTGGCTCCGTTAGGTCTGGGCCTGAGTCTCTCGCGGGGCCAGGGCTAGCTCTGGAAAGAAGGTCCGCCACTACGTTATCCCGACCTGGGGTGAACTGAGGGGAGAAGTCGTACTGCTGGAGCCTCTCAGACCAGCGGTGGACCCGCAGCGGTTTGTGTCCTGACCCCGACGAAGCTAGTAGGGACGTAAGGGCCTGGTGGTCAGTCCGCAGCGTGAAGTGCCTCCCATACAGGTACATGTGCCAATGCTCACACGCCCACACACATGCCAATGCCTCCCGCTCCCCCACGGAGTATTTCTGTTCAGCCGCAGTGAGTGAGCGAGAGGCGAATGCAACAGGGCGCTCGGTGTCATGCTGGGACAGCACAGCGTCTACTGCTGTGTTGGAGGCGTCACAGGTCACTATAGTGGGGCTGTTAATGTCAAAATGTACCAGCACTGGGGGAGATGTAAGCTGTTCCTTAAGCTGGCGCACAGCTGCAGAGCAGGCCGGGGTCCATGTCCAGGCCGCATCCTTTTTTAGGAGTTCCCGTAGTGGGGTTGTGGTTGAAGAATACTGAGGCAAGAAGCGCAAGTAATAGGCCGTCATACCCAGGAAGGAAGCAAGCTGGGTCGAGCATGTGGGTTCAGGGAGGCGTTGTATTGCCTCCACATTAGAAAGCAGCGGGCTGACGCCATCAGCAGTCAGGCGGAAACCCACAAACTCGATGGCGGTACTGAGAAGGTGCACTTCTCGCCATTCAGCGTGAGATTGTGGCTGGCGAGGACATTGAGCACCCTAGTGAGGCGCTCATCATGGACGGCTGCAGTCGGGCCGTGCACCACAATGTCATCCAGGTAGATGACTACCCCAGGAATGCCGGCAAATATGATGGACATAATTTTCTGAAAGCAACTGGGGGCAGAGCTGAGGCCGAATGGCATACGCGTGTAGCGGTAAACCCCAGTGTGTGTCACAAAGGCAGTGAGGTCATGGCTGTCTGGGTGTAGTGGGACCTGCAGGTAGCCCTGGCAGAGGTAGAGTTTTGAGAACACGGAGGAGCCGTGAAATTTGGCCGTCAACTCCTCTACTGTCAGTAGTGGGTACTTATCCGGAACCACCGCCTTGTTCACTGACCTGAGATCGATGCATGGACGCAGCCCTCCTGACTTTTTCTTTGCCACCACCAGGTTGGAGATCCAGGGCGATGCGTCCACGCGCTCGATTATGCCTGCGTCTAGCAGCTTCCCGAGTTCAGCAGTTACGTCGTCACGCAGGGCAAGAGGTAGGCGGCGCAGAGGCTGGATGACTGCGCGCACCTCAGGATTCAGGAGGGGCTGGTGGTTAAAAGCAGTTAGGCAGCCCAGGCCGCTGAACAGAGAAGGCCAGCGCTGCTGCCATGACAGGCCCACAGCCAGGATGGTACAGCCAGCATTGTCCATGAGAGAGAACCCTAAGTCACAGAACAAATCCAGACCCATAAGGTTAGCTCCATGATGGGACACCTGGAAAGTGAATGAGGTGAGGGCTTTGGTCCCCTACCGAATTGAAAAGTCTACGGTACCCACCATACCAATCTTGGAACTGGCATAGCCGTACAGGTCCTCCGCATCAGTCCTGATGTGCCGCAGGGGAAAAAACCGTCGGACTGTGGACACGTTCAGTAACGACTTTGAAGCCCCTGTGTCTAGCAGGAGCGGCAAACACACCCCATCCAATTCCACAGTGCACCACTTGAAGGGCCGGGCCTGGGAGCCTACTGAATGGATGGTCGTTGGCGCCGGTGGGCGGGAAACACTTTGCGTTTGAGGGGAAGCAGCAGGGTTGGAACGACAAACCCTCGCAAAGTGGTTTAACTTGCTGCAACGTGAACATGTCTGTCCTTTGGCCGGGAAGGTAGGGCTACGGGTGGGGTGATTTGAAGAGCCGCAATTACTACATGCCGTGCGTGTTGGCGCTCTCTGGCGCCCAGCAAAATTCACCGCTGCGTTGCTCAGCTCGGGTTCGGGTGGAGTCGAGGCGGGCTGTACAGTCTGTGTTGCCAGCATGGATAGTGGGGAACATGCTAATTGAGATGCTAATCCAGCTGCAGACTCCACCTGGAATGCTATTTCCACTGCCTTCGACAGAGTCAAATCATCAGGGGACATGACCAGTTTCTCTGACTTTATGGTTATTGGTGTGTTCTGCCAGCGGGTCCCTTATTAGTTCATCTTCCAGAGCCCCGAATTTACAGAGGCTAGCCAGACCCCTCAAGTCAGCTATGTAGTGATGTACTGATTCACCCGCGCGCTGCTGGCGCTGACGGAAAACAATCCGCCGGAGTATGACGCTCTGTGGAGCGGCAAAATGTCCAGCGAGCTTAGCAACACAAGCCGCGTATGTAGGCGTGGATCCGAGCGTCCTAAAGATCCGCTGACCCTCGTTGCCCAAGCTGTGTATCAGCAGGGCTCTCTGCCGTGAGTCTTCCGCGTCCACCAAACCCGCAGCCGCGATGAATGTCTCGAACGATTCATGCCAGCGAGTCCAAGGAACCGGTGGTTCGCCGGGTAGAGCCAGGAAGGGAGAGAGAGGCGTGAGTGAAAATCCCATCCTCGTCGCCAATGTTGTGTCCAGCAAAACTCGGACCACGACTTTGAATCAAACTGTGTTTATTGCTGCCACAGTAAACGTTATATACACGTACAGCATAGCATCAACCACGTCCCGTGTTATGCCGTAAACCGGCTGTAGTAAAACGTAAAGCTGCAGTGTCTTAGACTACAGTCACACTGTTGTGACTTATACACAACACCTCATGCACACTACAACAATGGCAAACGTTCCTCTGAATCTCACGGCACCGACGAAGCACTGACTTCCACGTCCTCAGTCCATGACCATTTCAAAAACACTCCACTGCTAGTCGTGGGAATTCATGCTAGCTGGTGGTCACTCGCAGCCTCCAAGCAGGATACCTTCTCCGACGCACCCCAGGAAACACGAATTCGTCCCAAAGGATTCTTGTAGACGGTAACACATTCACTCCACGTACAGTACGTGTCTGTCTTTCTCTCTAGATTTCATATTTTTTTCTATTGGACATTTTTTTTGTTCCGCGACCCACACACAGCCGCAAAGCTCCCGCACACCGCTTCTCTGCTTCTTTTTTCCTTTTTTCCCCTTCCCCCTGTGTGTTATAGAGCGTCACTCTGATTGGCTACAATGGAGGAGGCTCGCCTGATACTAGCCCAATCATATACGACTGTACTCAGTTGCATACTCTACATTAGTAACGTAGTAACAGAGTTCTGTATCTTTTTCTACATTACATTGGTTAAACCTTAGCTTTGGATGGTGACCAGGCTGACCTTCCATGCTTGTCTGCTGCAGTTGAACATAAACTAAGGTCCAAATGCATAAACAATTCAAGCACCATTGTATGGGTTTTATTTTTATTCATTTCTATAATCTTTTATATTTAATTTGATTTTATAATATTTTGTAATATTTTTAAATTATTCTTTTTTTTTTTATTGTGTAAGCAACCACAAAGGCAACCTATTTTCTGAAGTCTACATAAACATATGCCGTAAGTTTGTTTTCCAGGGCATAGTCTGAGGTCCTAAAGTGGGGCCATCTCCAGGTCTGGACTATGGGCGTTGGAGTTTCCACCATCAAATCGGTGTTGTCTTTAAAATATCTCCTCCAAACACAGTTGTGCAAGTTTTACCTAGCAGGTTTCCTTTCAACCAAATTCATTACCCCTGTATTTTTGGTTTTTTTTCTTTGTTTTTTGGACAGCATTAATAATTTTTTGGTTCATGACTTATATTTTTTTATACTATTTTTGGTGTGTCGTGGCAGTTATTTAATTCGATTCTGCCGTTAAATGAGGAACGACACAAGAATTTCTTACAGTATTTTCACACTGTAGTGTTCATGAACAGATGCATCCAAGCCTAGATGCTTGAATGCACACCGATCAGTACAGTACAGTCTCTCTTATAGGGCAGTTGTCTGTTCTTGTTGTCTGTCTGTTGTTGTCAGTTGTCTGTTCCTGACATGATGTGTAAACAGTTCAAACACAGTTTTATTATATCGCTCTTTAGTGATGCAGACCAGCTAGCTATCTGTGCTACCAGTCCACTCAATTGTCAACATTACATCTCCCCATACAGTACACACGAGCTAAAGCTAAAGGTTAGCTGTAATCCATCTAGATCCCCACTGGTTTCAGTGAGACGAAAAAGAACAAAAGGGTGGGAAGATTAGCTGTGATGAAAAACAGTGAAGAAATCTTCTTAAATAGGGACATTTTGGAATAAAGGAAAGGAATAGGATTTTTCCAGAATTTTGTTCGGCTTCAACTTGGATTTGATACTGTTCTTAGGAGAAGATTGTCTGATCACTTGACAAATTGGTTCATACATCTACAATAAAAAAAAACCTCTATAACAAAAAAATATGATAGATTTTTTTTTAGCAAAGATAAAAAGTTATGTGTGTGTGTGTGTGTGTGTGGGGGGGGGGGGGTCCCTGCTACAGGGAACGTATAGTTTGCATATAGTTGCATACAATTGAACTTGCAGTGTACAATCTTCCAGTATGCAATTTTCATGCAGTCTACAGTTCTAAAACCGTTTATTTACTAATAAACATTTAAACCAACAACTCTTCAATGAAAGACAGCTGAAATATGAGCTCTAGTCATTTTGAAGGAAGTATATTGAGGGCTAGCTGACTTACCTTCGTTGAGGTAAAAAGTGTCCTGTTCAACATTCACTCAAGATGTTTTATACCAAACTGTCAGCAACCTTTGAACTTTGACCTTCCCAGTCACGGTCTGAAATGTAAAACTTCACTGAGCAATTCAAACATTCACAGATACACATGGTGAAGCTTGTGTGCACTCATATACAAGCATGCATATACAGGTAGATACACACAAATACAAAAGAGAACACACCCACTCGCTGTTCCTGTATGAAAACTGGAATTGTGGCTTCCTTGTGTACTTTTACCCCGTGCTTTCTGTTCTTTAACTTTTGCGGTGCCTCTCCATGTTTTCTTCAGGTCAAATTTCAACGACGGGGCGCATTCACTTCCAAGTTAAGTTCTCACCATTCCCTTTCCCCAGTTTAAGGGAAAGAAAGCCCAAGTCCAATCGTTCCCTTGTTTTCCCTCCCTTCAGCCAAAGGTTAGAAAATATTACTTTTCAAATGAAGTGTATCCCACAATCCTTCACATGTTTGCCACCTGGAGTGATGTCACACAAGCAACAGCCATACAAATGTGAGTGCTTCACATTCATGAGAAGTAGATTAAAGTTTTAAAAAAGCACTGCTGTTTTGTACTGAATTTTATGAAATATATCAGAATGTTGCAGACTTCGCTGGCTGGGGCATGGGTGGTTAAAAAAAGTTTGTTAGCATTTCATTGACTACCTAATTAATTGATAATGGGCATTGGTGGCTTTAAGTGTAAAAGCTCAACAACTTTGGAACAGACACAGGATGAATTTGGTGATTAACTACAACTTTGGACACTGCCAGAACCGCTCTAACACAAACATTTTCCATGCTGCTTCTGCTGTAAACTTCTGCCCTATATCTGTGAAGACTATGGGAGGAAGAGACAGATGGAGCAGTTCCGCTTCCAACAATAACATTCCTCGCTCCCTTCCGCTGACACTCATCCCAGTAAGGCACTTACTTTTATGACAACAAACATCACCAGAGAGTTTACTCAAGGGAGGACAAAAAGGTGAAGGAGAAGTGTTGAACTAGATCTTAACATGGCCATGGTCTGCTGCTTTCCGTCAAAGCAAACAGTGAGGTGGCACATCGGGTCAGTCCACTGACAGAGTAGAGAAAGAAAGACTTTTGTTAGACCGCTGATTTACGTTACAAAGGTCAGAAGTGCCAAAATAAGATAAGCTAGAGCACTATTCCAGTGAAAAAGTAACTGTTTTTAAAGGAATAAGTAACAATTTTTATGTGAAAAAATTACAGCACTACTAGCTCCAAACCTCTCTAAACATGACCTTTTTTCCCTCTTGTTTTTTCCCATGTTCACAAACTAAAACCTCAAATGGCCTCTTTTCTTTCCTGCTGGCATCTCTGTTCATTGCAACCCCTCCTCCCTCCCCCCCCCGCTCTCTCTCTCTCTCTCTCTCTCTCTCTCTCGCTCTCTCACAAACACACACACATGCACATTCCTTTCTTTCATGCAGTGCAATAAAACATCTAATCATATGGGATCAATTCACTGGCTCATATTTCTCCCCCTCTCTCACTTTCTCTCACTCTCTCCCTCTCTCTTGCTCTCTTGCTCTATGCTCTATCTCTATCACTCTCTGTCTCTCTCACATGTACTTTCCTTTCTTTCATGCAGTAAAATAAAACATCTAATCATGTCGGATTAATTCACTGGCTCATATAGTTCTGTCTGTCCATCTGTCCGTCCGTCTGTCTGTGCAGAACATTTCAACACTTCACCCGGACATATACAAAAGACACTCTCTTACTCACATCCCAGAATAAGTCAACCTGACTAATGCCTTACAAAATAACATTTCCCACACGATCCAGAGGCCAATATAAACCGGCACCTTCCCACGGGAGAAGTTCCAGCATTCCAATGATTTTACGTAAGAGCGGGTAGGGAAATAGTTTCACATGACATGAAACCCTACATTTTTGGTGAGACATTCTTGTGTAAGAAGTGGGGTTGTTGTGAAGCATCTAGTGTGTTGGTGCAGTGTTCTGTGCCTGTCACGTCTCACTCTCAGCCTTCACCGCTGGCTAGCAGAAATGCGAACAGGAGAGCCGAGCGCGTGAGTCTCTCCCTGCCAGTATAGTCTATGCACAGGCAGTCTATGTAGTGCCTCCTCTTGGCGACACACGATAACTGGGTACACCTTAGACCCTGGCTGAACTACAAGGGACTCGGAGGAGGTCTCGCCCCTAGACGTGCGGTACGCAGGCCCACCAGTGTGTGGATATTCCCTGATGCCCACGAACCAGCCCCCAGCTATGGGTTAAATAGTGCTACTCCCTGGTGGACACCTCGGGAGAGGAATAGGCTACAGGAGTAAACTCCCACAGAAAATCTACGTCCACAGTGCTGTTGTTTTTTTTTGTTTTTTTTCTTGCCCTTTTGTATCTGTTAAGTGGGAGAGTACTGCTGGCGTCGTGTGTGGCTGCTGCTTCTCCCTCTCGTAGCCCTCCTTCCCGTCCACTCCTGTATGTTTGTGCTATGTTTATCTGTTGTCTTGTTTCACCACCGTTTATTGTAAAGCGACTTTGAGTGTTAGAAAAGCGCTATATGAGTTTATTTTATTATTATTACATTTTCACTGTAAGAAAATTAGGTGCACTCATCAACATAGGCAATGCGCTCAATGGGCTTCAGTACTGAACACATATCATGCCTGTGCAAAATGCAATTGACATGATGTTATGCCGATGACACCCAGCTGATCTTCTCCTTCCCCCCCTTGACACTCAAGTAGAGACACGCATTGCTGCGTGCTTGACTGGCATCTCGGAGTGGATGGCGACACACCACCTGAAGCTCAATCTGGACAAGACAGAGCTGATGTTCCTCCCAGGGAAAGGTTGCCCGCACCGAGACCTGGCCATCACCATTGACAACACCGTGGTGACGCCAACTCGGACTGTGAGGAATCTGGGTGTGATCCTGGACGACCAACTGTCATTTGATTCAAACGTTGCATCGGTTGCTCGCTCCTGCAGATTTTTCCTCTATAACATCAGGAGGATTCACCCATTCCTCACCGATGAGACGGCACAGGTGCTCATCCAGGCTCTGATCATCTCCCGGCTGGACTACAGTAACTCCCTCCTTGCTGGCTCCCCGGTGTCGGCCATCAGACCTCTGGAGCTTGTTCAGAAAGCTGTAGCTCATCTGGTGTTCAACCGCCCTAAGTTCTCTCATACACCTCCCCTTCTCATGTCCCTACACTGGCTCCCAGTAGCTGCTCGCATCCAGTTTAAGACTCTGGTGCTAGCCTACAGGGCAGTGAAAGGAACAGCTCCTTCCTATCTCCAGGCCATGGTCAAGCCCTACACCCCCGCCCGACCACTTCGCTCTGCTGCCTCAGGACGCCTGGTTGCCCCGTCGCTCAGAGGCCCCAGCTGCCGATCGACCCGGTCACGGCTCTTTTCTGTCCTGGCCCCACAGTGGTGGAACGAACTCCCCACTAATGTCAGGAGAGCGGAGTCGCTGCCCATCCTTCGGCACAGGTTGAAAACTCACCTCTTCAAGAACTACTACCCTGTTACTTGTTCTTAGCACTTATTGTATTCACTCATTAAAAAAACAAAAATCTCTTTCTTGTGCTTTTAATTTAGCATTGGTTTTACTCTTAGATGCTTGTTTAGAGAGAAGATGCACTTATGACCTCTGATGACTAGTAGTTCTCCCGATTTCCTACGTTAAATGCACTTATTGTAAGTCGCTTTGGATAAAGCGTCAGCTAAATGACTGTAATGTAATGTAATGTAATGTAATGATTTAGACATGCTGAAATCCAATGCACATAGACACCCACACATCCAAAGGCAAGGAAAATATTCAGGAATTGGCAGCATACTTTTTTTCCTGGCTGATTTTGATTGAAAGTTAAGGACTGCTTGGCATCCTGCTCATCATATTCTTCATAAATTTTATAATTCCATTACAATTCTGTTATCCTCTTTCAGTGTTGTACTCTGCAAATTGTGTAAACATAACATCCATTGCACGTTGTCCGTCTTGAAGAGAGAGCCATCCTCTGTTGCTCTCCCTGGGGTTTCTTCCTATTTTCTCTCCCTGTTAAAATTTTTTGTTTATGGAGCTGTTCCATATCCGATGGAGGGTCTAAGGACAGGATGTTGTGTTGCTGTAAAGCCCCTTGGGGCAAATTTATGATATTGGGCAATACAAATAAAATTGCCTTGACTTGAGTTGACTATGGGTGAGTAAAGCGTTATTTCCTCAAGTCAGTCAATTTGATTTTTATTTTCTGTTGTCAGTTCTAATTTTATCCTCTGAGATGCCTGACAAGGGAGAGAGATGGAATCTAATTTGCCCCCCTGTTACTTGCAGTGCACCCCCCCCTTTGTGAAATGATGCTCAAATCATTCATAAAGATAAAAGTGGGAAAGACAATTTTGATGTAGCTAATGATATTATCACCTCTTACCTAATGGTTTGTGACCGTTTTAGTAAGGGCTATCTGTTCGGAGGAGGCTTCTGTGACATTGACACAGGGAGTCACCCGACAAAAGGTGGCTTGTGGATGACGAGGTGATGCTGAGAGGAAACAGACATTTTGACTTTCTGAAGGTCTTCACTGATGTGAGCACACATAACCTATTAAGGTGTTATTAAAGGGCCATACATGTGTTTTTGCATGTTTTATCCAGTCTATTATAAGTCGTGTATACTTAACATTTCTGCTGACCATTTTCCAAATAATATAGTTTTTAAAAAAAAAAGTTTTTTAATGTGTTTCTTCAACCCTCAAGGTAGCTATTAGTTTCCATTCCTTTTGGTACAATATTAAAATCAGTTTTCAGAGATTTAAAACTTGCTTGAGATAGGTAGTCCATCACAGTGAATCTTTTTTCACCTTTATTCGTTTGTCCGAGGTGTTATTTCCTTTCAAAGATACATTATTGTTGTGGAATAATACAGCTGAAAGCACGGCTTGATAGCAGAAGTTGTCTGGTGTGGTGCATCTATGAAAGCCAAACAAAAGCTACAGCCAGTGGATGAAACAGACAAAGTTACAACAGAATGTATGTTTCCACCAGAAATTAGCCCCTGGAAATAATTAAAGTGTTACCATGTTGTTTTTCATACGTCAATGACAGGGACATACCACAGGTCTTATTGTGCAGCTCAATAAAGTTGCCGCCCCAAGTGCAATCCAATTGGCAGTGGTATCAAAGGAACTGTGCAGATTTCTTCTATGTCTATCTGTACTTTATACTCAACGCTCATGTCATAAATAGGTAGGTCGCCCATACTGGACACACAGATTTGTCTTGCTATCTGGTTCATCGTATTGAAAACTTTACAACCGTTTATTAACAGTAGTTTCAAAATCAACACTCGAATTTGCTATGATAAGACTGCTGTAGCATCATGTTAGCTTTGGCTGAACCTGGGGAGTGTTTTTTGTTGTTGCACTGAATGACAATCATGGATTTGTCCCCCAGTTACTGCATTGAACTGTAGGTGGCAAGCTGCATGCCTAGTATGAAGATAAAGATGGACGACTCTGACAAATGAAACCTATGTACTACATGAACAGTGAGTATAAGATAGGGGTAGACTCCCCCCAAAATCAGAACAGTGCCTTTAAGAGCAGACACTTGTTGGGGATCCCCCATGAAAAATTGTTACTGAGGGCTACATCGTTAGATTCAAGAGCTTTATTGTTAATGTGGAGGACAACGAAACTGCAGCTGCTATGCCACCAGTGCCAGTAAAAATAATATAAAGCAAATAAAACTTAAAAGGAAATTGGCATACTGTTGAAAAGATAACATGAACCACAAATAGATTAAGGCTTTATGGGAGTAATAATTAAAAAAATAACATTGAAAAAAAGAAGTGCAGGACATATATTAAGAAAGGTGTTTAAGTGCTGAAGTGCAAATAAAGTATTGAAAAAATGCATTGCGTAATGAACTCATTGATATATTGCATACATGTGCTATTGTTGCACATACTTTAGTCCTTGGATTACTCATAGGGGGAGGGCATCTGGGGGCGTGGGGGGGGGGTCATGATTGAGAAAGAAACTGTCCCTAAATCTAGATGTATGTGTGAGAATGTTTCCGTATCTCCTGCCCGATGGTAGGCGACTGAAGAGGCGGTTGCCTCCATGCCCTCTGGTCTGCCTTGTCGCAGCTTGCAAACCACACAATAGGTGATGATGCTTTTGGCTGTGCTCCATTAGAAGTTGACTAGCAGCTTTTGGGGCAGATTCATTCTCATAAGTCTTCTGAGATAGTAGACGGGCTGTTGCGCTGTCCCTACTGCGCTGTCCCTAATGAGAACATTCACAGAGTGTCTGTGAATGTTCCCATTCATCCAGGTCATGGTTATCCAAAGGAATTGAATCAAGTGCAACTGGACTTGGTATATATCCGCGAAGACGTTTCGCCTCTCATCCAAGAGGCTTCATTAGCTCGTGCCTTTCTGACTAGACCAAGCTAGTCTGACTGGCGAGTGATGAAACTCAGATATTTATCCTCTTTGGAGTCGTTATCAGAGCTATTGATGTGCATGGCTCTTTGTGATCCGATGTTAAGCAGCGACGGTCATTGCGGGTGTTAGTTTCGACTTCGTTGGTGCTCCATTCAGTGGTGATGAGTCTTTGGAGCCGTTAGTGACCAACTGTTGTTCTTGGAGGCTAAGCTTTTTGAGTCTCCTGGGTAGAGATGAAAGGATGGCATTGTAAGTGGGAGATAGGTGGTGTCGCAGACCTCCTCCTCTGTTGAGGGATGGTTTTTCCAGTTTCGCATAGATGGCTTCCTTCACCCCTCTTTCAAACCATCTATCTTCCCTTTCCAAAATGTGTACGTTGTTGTCCTCGAAGCAGTGTGTCTTCTCCTTTAGGTGTAGATAAACTGCTGAGTCTTGTCCTGAGGAGTTTGGCCTTCTGTGTCGGGCCATCCGTTTGTGTAGTGGTTGTTTGGTTTCTCCTATGTATAGGAGAAAAGCACGAACTGAGGAAGCCTCTTGGATGAGAGGCGAAACGTCTTCACGGATATATACCAAGTCCAGTTGCACTTGATTCAATTCCTTTGGATAATACTATCATAGAGGCATTTGTTGTTGGTCGTCCACCTCCCCTTTGATGAGGAGTGGAGCATGTCCCTGGCTGCTGGACTCCTGAAAGTCCTCAATGTGTCGGTAGGCTCACTTTCGCCAGCAGTCATACCAACATGTACCTTGGCTCTGCCAAACAAAGGAAGCTAAGCAGTTATTGGCTTGGCTAGTACTTGGATGGAAGACCTCCTGGGAAAAGAGTTGCTACCAGAAGTGGTGTTGGTGAGCCAGTAGAAGGCAGTCTTCCCTCTGGTCTTAATAAAAATAACAAATGCAATCAAAATCCCAACGTCCCAGTGCAGTGACGGTGACACTGTGCTGTAGGAGATGCTATCCTTCGGATGAATTGTTAAACCAAGGTCCTGACTCACTGTAGTCATTAAAGATCCCACGGCACTTATTGCAAAGAGTAGGGGGATCCCTGGTGTCCTGGCAAAATTCCCAAGCTGGCTGTCTCCATCTGGCCACCTAATCACCCCCCCCATGTAATTGGCTCAGTGATTCCTCCCTCTCCACCTCAAGCTTATGTGTGGTGAGCATTCTGGCGCAAAATGGCTGCCGTGCATCACGCAGGTGGGTGCTACACATTGGTGGTGGTTGAAGTAAGTTACCCCCTTCAATGTGAAGCACTTTAGGTGTCTAGAAAAGAGCTGTATAAATGTAATGATGATTATTATTATTATTATTGTTACGACTAGTTTGACTTACGGAGTAGAAGAGGGCCTTCTGCACCTGCATAGTGATGAGAGCCATAAGGGGGTTTATTTGGGAGCAATTAAAGTATTTGAAAAGTGTTTAACAGAGAATCTGATGGAAAAGACTACTCGGTCAGAGGGCAAACAACATTTTAAGGTTGGCTTTAGGAGGTATTGTAGAGGAGCTCAAGCAGGAGTCGTGACAACTTTCTCTTTTGGCAACACAACGTGCACCCTTTATTCCTTCACCCATAACAACAACAACACAAAAACCCGCGTAGCTGTAAACCAACGTTCCTACTAGCTCAATAAGGGGAATTATGTATCCCAATAACCACTACACACGTCCCCCCAGAATTCGCCTTAATACGAAAAGTCAGTGTGGTGAGGGGGGCGGATCTCTCTGCCCCAACGGCTCCGCTGAACAGGAGCTGGGGGCTGGTTAACCGCAGGCAAAGCAGCAGAGTCCTCACAGCTGGACCGGGGAAAGGGAGGGGCTGGGGAAGCAGGGGGCGGCTCGCTGGGGGAGGAGGGCAGGGCCAGACCAACAGGGCGGTCTAAGTCCAGGTGAGTAGGCTTGAGGCGGTCCACAGAAACCCGCTCCAGCCTGCTGCCAACCTCCACTACAAAGTGCTTATCTCCAGTGTCCCGTACCCGAAATGGGCCATCGTAGGGTGGCTGCAGGGGACCACGGTGCACATCGTGACAGATGAAAACATACTCCGCCGACCGCAGCTCCGTGGGGACATAGGACTGAGAGCCGCCATGCTGAGAAGTGGGGACCGGTGCAAAAGCCCTGGCTTCCACCTGCAGCGCAGTCCGTTGGCAGCTGGCGGACCAGGGAGCTGTGGCGATGGGAAGGAAATCCCCCGGGACCCGAAGTGGTTGTCCGTAGACCAGTTCGGCGGATGAGGACTGGAGGTCCTCCTTGGGGGCCATCCTGAGCCCAAGCATGACCCAAGGCAGTTTGTCGACCCAGCGGTCATCCTTGAGGGTAGCCCGCAATGCGGCCTTCATCGAGCGATGGAACCTCTTGACCAATCCATTAGCTTGAGGGTGATACGCTGTGGTGTGATTGAGCCTCACCCCTAAACCCACGGCGATCTCCTCCCAGAGCGCTGATGTGAATTGCGGCCCTCTGTCCGAGGAGAGGTCAGATGGGGTGCCAAAGCGGGCGACCCAGGTTCCGATGAACGCTCGGGCAACCTCAGGCGCTGTCGTGGACGAAAGCGGGACGGCCTCTGGGTCGGCGGCCTGGTCAGCCGCCATCTGGCTGTAGTCGAGTCCCAAATGGGCGGCACCAGCGATGGCCTGGGAGAGACAGTTGGCGACCGGGTTGGACTTCCCAGAGACATGCCTCACGTCGGTGGTAAACTCTGAGATGTAGGCCAACTGTCGCTGCTGGCGGGCTGACCACGGCTCTGCCACCTTGGCCATCGCGAACACCAGCAGTTTGTGATCGACGAAAGCCGTGAACTGACGGCCCTCCAGTAGGAAACTAAAGTGCCTAACAGCGAGGAAAAGGCCAAGCAGCTCACGATCAAAGGTGCTGTATTTGCGCTCTCTCAGGTTCAACTGCCGGCTGAAGAAGCCAAGCGGCTGCCATGCGCCGCTCACCCACTGCTCGTAAACCACGCCGACAACATAGTCCGAAGCATCCGTCGTGATGGCGATGGGCGCTCCAGACACAGGGTGTGCCAGCATCGCTGCATCAGCCAGGGCGGCCTTCACATCCTTAAAAGCCTTGTCCCTCTCTGCAGACCAGTCCACGGCGTGTTTGGGGGCTGTGCCCTTCAGAGCCTCATATAGGGGGCAGAGGAGATCGGCAGCCCGGGGGATGAACTGGTGGTAGAAGGACACCATGCCAATGAACTCCCGGAGGGACTGGGCCGAGTGTGGGCATGGAAAGTCTGCGACGGCCTCCACCTTAGATGGAAGGGGGGCCGCCTCGTCCTTGGTGACCCGGTGGCCCAGGAAGTCGATGGTGCTCAGACCAAACTGGTATTTGGCCGGGTTAACTATCAACCCGTGCAGGCTGAGCCTCTCGAAAAGGGCTCTGAGGTGGGACAAATGCTCGGACACGGAGGTGCTAGCGACGAGGATGTCATCCAGGTACACAAAGAGGAAAGGCAGGTCCCGCAACACTGAGTCCATGAGGCGTTGGAAGGACTGCGCGGCGTTTTTAAGCCCAAACGGCATGCGCAGGAACTCGAACAGTCCGAACGGAGTTGTCACAGCCGTTTTGGGGACATCAGCGGGATGGACGGGCACCTGGTGGTATCCACGGACGAGGTCCACCTTGGAAATATCACTTTCCCAGCCAGGTGGGCGGAGAAATCTTGGATGTGAGGGACCGGGTAGCGGTCTGGTGTTGTTGCGTCATTGAGCCGACGGTAGTCACCACATGGACGCCACCCACCGCCAGGCTTAGGCACTATGTGGAGGGGTGAAGCCCACGGGCTGCTGGAGCGACGGATGATGCCGAGGCGCTCCATGTTCTCAAACTCCGCCTTGGCGACAGAGAGCTTGGTCGGGTCGAGGCACCGAGCTCGGGCGTGCACCGGCGGGCTAGTGGTGACAATGTGGTGCTCAACCCCATGTTTGGTCGTAGATGACGAGAATGTGGGCTGAGTGAGGTCAGGGAACTCGGGAGAGAAGATGGAGAAACATGTCCTCATTGGAAAGCATGCTGGACAGCCTGACGGAGCCTGTATCGCTGAGTGCACACGCGTGTGAACCGAAGGTGATGGCGTCAATCAGGAGTCGATTCCTGACGTCCACCAGCAGCCCATGAGCACAAAGGAAATCTGCACCGAGGAGGGGAAATGCCACGTCGGCGGTGACAAAATCCCAGCTGAACCGCTGTCCGTTAAAACACATGTCAATGTGCCTTGTGCCGTATGTACAGATAGAGCTGCCGTTAGCAGCTTCCATGGGAGGGCCGTGAGCGCCCGACAGGGCGTCCACCCTTGATGCAGGTACGACACTCCTCTGCGCCCCAGTGTCGCATAGGAAACGCCGCCCCGAGATGGAGTCTTGCAGGAAAAGTAGCCTGTTGTCCTCCACGCCGACGCCCATGGCCACTAGTGAGCGCCGGCCTTGGCGTTTCCCGACGAGCTGAAATTGCACGGGGAGGTGCACTTTTTCGCCTTGGCCCCGAACTTTGCATGGTAAAAGCACAGGCCGGGCTCCTGTCGCCGACCGGGGGTTGCCGCGGCGACCACCATTGAGTCACCAGGTGGTGGCGTGTGGGGGTGGGCAGGGGTGAGCGCGGACGCGCAGTGCTGCTGTTGGCTGGCCAGGAAGAACTTGTCAGCTTCTTCAGCTAGCTTGCGGCAATCGGTAATGCTGGTGTTAGCCAAAGCGGCCCGCACCTGAGCAGGCAGTTGTCGCAGAAACAGTTGGACAAAG
Source organism: Lampris incognitus (assembly GCF_029633865.1). Classification (NCBI taxonomy): domain Eukaryota; kingdom Metazoa; phylum Chordata; class Actinopteri; order Lampriformes; family Lampridae; genus Lampris; species Lampris incognitus. The sequence continues at coordinate 32,746,927 of NC_079215.1, forward strand.
AGGAAATCAGGTGTGTGCGCCGGTCCCAGCAGATTCAGCATTTTGTCCATGAGCTCGGATGGCTTGCTGTCACCCAAGCCTTGCAGAGAAAAGAGACGGTGGGCCCTCTCGGCGTCGGAAACTTCAAAAATCTTCAAGAGGTGATCTTTGAGCCCCTTGTATTTGTCTGCCGCCGAGGGATTTGTAAGGAGACTCACCACTCTAGTTGCCGCGAACACCCGAGCGCCAATACCACGTAGTAGTATTTAGTAGCATCGTCTCTTATTTTGCGGATAGCAAACTGCGCTTCCGCCTGGGCGAACCATGTCGTTGCCGATGACTCCCAGAACTCTGGCAATCTGAGAGAAACCGCGTTGATTTCGTCAGCCATGTTCGTCTGAAAGATTGTCTCTGATAACTACCAAGAGACAAACGTCGGCGTCACCAGTGTAGAGGAGCTCAAGCAGGAGTCGTGACAACTTTCTCTTTCGGCTACACAACGTGCACCATTTATTCCTTCACCCATAACAACAACAACACAAAAACCCGCGCAGCGGAAGTGTATCGCAGTAAACCCGAACCGAGAAAACAGCAGCTGTAAAGCAACGTTCCTACTAGCTCAATAAGGGGTATTATGTATCCCAATAACCACTACAGTATAATATTTTGTCAGTTACACCTACTTAGTGCTGTTGAACAACTTTGAAGCCTTTTCGAGAGGCTTTGTATAATGTGCCCAATGCGGTTTTAAGTGATAGAAATATTGTACAGTATAAAATAACTCAGGTTTTTATTTTGCTGCCACAGGCATTGCTGGGGAAAAACAGATCAAATGATAGATAGTTCCTGTCTCTCTGTCAGTCGGAGCATGAGAGGACTCAATAGCAGACTCCAGGACAAAGTTCACCTTGCAAATTCTTTAGTAAAAACTAAAGATTAAATCCATGACAAAGGGGAGAGCAAAGAACATAAGCTGAAGCCAATGCAAAAACTCAACTAAAGACACAATGCAGGTGGGCTATGTTCAAATCATACAAGCACTATATTTAAGGCAGAGGGCCTTGCTGTGAACACTTTTCAAGATAATCTGGCAATAAACTGAACCCATGCTGGGCCTTAAATACATCCATCCATCCATTATCTGAACCGCTTATCCTGCTCTCAGGGATGCTGGAGCCTATTCCAGCAGTCATTGGGCAGGCGGGGAGACACCCTGGACAGGCCACCAGGCCATCACAGGGCCCCCCCACCACACACACACACACACACACACACACACACACACACACACACATTCATACCTAGGGACAATTTAGTATGGCCAATTCACCTAACTTACATGTCTTTGGACTATGGAAGGAAACCGGAGCACCCCGACCCCACGAAGACACGGGGAGAACATGCAAACTCCACACAGAGGATGACCCGGGATGACCCACCAAGGTTGGACAACCGCGGGGCTCAAACCCAGGACCTTCTTGCTGTGAGGCGACCACGCTAACCACTGCGCCACCATGCCGCCCCCTTAAATACACGGCTATGATATTAATTGGGGACAGGTGTGGGCTGAAATGACGTGAGTGCAGCCTAGGCTGGAATCTGGGTCTCGACTACCTTACACACACACACACACACACACACACACACACACACACACACACACACACACACACACACACGCTTGCTTGCTTGCTGGTAGTCTATCGAATCCACTGATGACATCCTTCCTCGTTAACAGTGTGTTCTTTGATGACTGTAGAGGCCAATTCTTGATCCACAAGTTTTATTGCACGTTGGGCTATAAGAAGTCTCAATTAGTGGGGGCAGGCATGATTGTGTCTCCTTAGTCTTTTCTCTTTTTTTCCACATTCCTCTCAATTTCCAGCTGTTCTATACCTCTGTGGCAGATCTCCCACCAGTTGGAACGGTTGATGGCAATTTGCGCCAGTCTCAAGGGGTCAATACAGCACTTCTTCAGTGATATTTTTAACTGGTCTTTGTATCACTTCTTCTGACCACCAGCAAACCGGTGGCCAAGATGAAGCTGTCCATACAGGACTTGACGTGGCAGGTGTTCTTGAGGCATCCTGATAACATGCCCAAGCCAGTGCAGTTGGTGTTCAGCGACCGTGGCTTCTATGCTCTTGCAGTATGTCGTAGCAAGAATCTCAGCATGAGGAACATGGTCATGCCACATGATCCCCATTATTCGCTGCAGACACCTTATGTGAAATCGCTCCAGCAACCTTAGGTGGCGGCTGCATGTGACCCAGGCTTCACAGCTGTATAGGAGAGTTGTGATGCAGACGGCTTTGTAAATGACAATTTTGGTGTGCAGGTGGATGTGTTTGTTTTGGAAGACCTTACATCAGAGTTTGCTGAAGGCTACAGAGGCTCGTTCAATTCTATTGTGAGTGTCGTGATCAGGGTTGCAGCCCTCAGAATGATGTTGTCCAGGTATTTGAAGGATGGAGCAACTGAGATTAGTTGGCGTTCTATAGCAAAGACAGGCATAACGGGTGGGGGGCTGGACCTCCATTGGAATAACACCTCAGTCTTGGTGGTGTTAATTGATAGACCCAGCCTGCTGTAGGCATTCACAACTGCGGCAAAGATGGTTTGCAGGTCTTCTGGTGTGTGAGCTACAAGAGCGCAATCATCAGCGTACTGCAGCCCAAGGACCTGCACTGCAGACAACTTGGTGGTTGCCTGGAACCTTTGTATGTTGAAGAGGTTTCCATCTAGCCTCAAGTCTATTGTGATCCCACTACTATCTTCTAGATCTTTATGAAAAAGTTTTGTGAAACATAGGAGGTAAATGTTGAAGAGTAACGGTGCCAGCACACACCCCTGCCTCACTCCAGTGCATACATTAAAAGGCGCCGATTCCTGCTCTCCTATGGCCACCCGTCCCACCATCCCATCATGGAACTGTGATAGAATGTTCACAAATTTGCTTGGAAAGCCAAACTTTCCCAGGATTTTCCAAAGTAGCTCTCAATTCACACAGTGGCAAAAGCTTTGGCGAGGTCGACAAAAATCATGAGAAGGTCAAGTCATGTCAATTTTATTTGTATAGTCCAATTGTTTGTGGTACTTTTCTTGTAGCTGTCTTACTGTGAAAATCATATCCACAGTACTCCTGTTCTTCCTGTAACTTCACTGTGACTCTGGCAACAGATGTTCTGTCAAGTGCATCACCATCCTGCATAGCATGACCTTTGCTAGGACCTTGCCTGCAACGGCTTGTAGGACTATGCCATGACTGTTGCTACAGACAGACTTGTCACCCTGTTTTTGTACAGGGTGACAATTTTAGCACCCTTCCATTGTTGAGGGACACTCTTCTGGTCTCAGACCTGCAGGATGTACTGATAGAGCATTCTGGTGCACAAGTATCCTACTTGTTTTATGAGTTCTGCTGAGACACAAGTTGATAGCTGCAGGAGTTGATAGCTGCAAGTACTTCTTGAAAAGTTGGTGAGTGGTCAAGGTCTGGGATGGGCAGATGAATTCGCAGCTCTTCCAGGATGGATTGGTCAGTTGGTGAGTGCTCGTTAAGTAGGGCTTCAAAATGTTCAGCCCACCTTGCCAGGATCCGCTTTTGGTCTTTCAGGGTTGTCAGTCCGTCCACTGATTTTAAGGGTGTGACAGAGCAGTTCCGAGGGCCATATATAGGCTTTGTAGAATTGTAGAAGTCATGCATATAATTTCGGTCAGCATATGATTGCATCTCGTGAGCTTTGTTTATCCACCATGTATTTTGCAGAGTGTGCAAGGTTGTTTGTACCTCCTTATGTGCTGTTTGCCACTGCTGTCGAAAGGTGGTGGTGACAATACTGAACCACAGGCTTGGACCCAAAACACAGACTCAGTCTCAGTTCACAAAAATCAGTCCTTTTAATAAAAATGAGGTCGGTACACAGGTGATCAGATAACAAGGCAACAGTGTCCAAATCGGCAGGCGAAAGGCGAGGTCAAAAAAGGCAAAAACAGGTCAGGAAACTATAGGACTCAAGAAACTCACACAAGGGGAAAAATGCTGGAGCGCTGTCACAAGGAACAAGACGAACTGGCACAGAAGGAAGGGAACACTAAGACTATATACTCTGGAGGAGGGGAGACAATGAGACAAAAGTGCAACACATTAGGGCAGGGCAGGTAATCACACAGGAGGGAGACACATGAGGGCAGGAAGTAAAGGACCTGAAATGAGACAAGAGGTGAGTGTCAAAATAAAACAGGAAGTACAAGACAAAGAACACTGGGAGAAACAAAAGATAACGTAACTATCCGGACGGGTAGTGACAGTACCCCCCCCCCCAATCTACAGCCGGCTCCAGAAGCCCAGGGTCGCCAGGGTGGGCCCGATGGAAGTCCCGGATGAGGGAGGGGTCCAGGATGTTGCTAGCCGAGATCCAGGAACGTTCCTCCGGGCCGTATCCCTCCCAGTCGACCAGGTATTGGGAGCCCTGGCCCGCCAGGATCTTGCGGACAGTGTAAACAGGGCCACCATCAACGAACTGGGGGGGAGGATGGGGCCTGGAGGCAGGGACCAGAGGGCTAAATGGTAATGGAATTTCTCGTGGTTACACCTCAGATCGAAAGTCAGTCCAGACCAGTTCTTCATTTGCATTTGGATATCGGTCGTGGCCCAAAGTGGTTTCTAATAACAGAAGTTCAACAAGAATGCAAGTGCAGAACAAACACATGGTCCCACAATGAAAATATAATTTAGTCAGAAGTTAAAGAGACTTCACTACAAAGCAAAGGATAATGAAGTTAACGAGTAGATAGGAAACCCCATTAGAAATATCCAACCTTCCACCATTAAGGTGCAGCACATACAATTTCCCACTGGCAATATCAAACTTTTCTCTGGGGAAAATGTGGTTGAATCAAAGAATAAACTCTGCATATTGGCAACAAAATGAGAATATACAGATAAGAGTGGTCTATAGATGTCAAGGGAAAAGCCAAAAGACAGTGTCCAGCTTCATTAAAAGGCTTTCATAGATAAGCTTTCATTTTTTTGTGGTAAATATGAGGAGAGTGGGTGTCGCAGTGGTTAGTGCGGTTGCCTTACAGCAAGTAGGTCCTGGGTTCAAACCCCAGGGTAGTCCAACCCTGGTGGGTCTTCCTGGTTGTCCTCTGTGTGGAGTTTGCATGTTCTCCCCGTGTCTGCGTGGGTTTCCTGTGGCGTTTACAGTGTGGGTTATCTTGTATTTCCTCAGCGTTGTAACTAAACTATCGCAAACATTAGACAAATTCAGCCAGCTTCCTCAACATGACTCACAGGAAATGATGACTAACACTTGTGAAAATAAAAGTCTTGTCAAAATAAAAGTCCACCCATCATTATGCCTTAAAGGCAACCCCCCCCCCCAGTCTGGCCTCTGTGAGGTCACCACTCGGCCTGTGAACTAATTGGGTTTCTGAACATCAGTCTTTAGTTAGAAGTAAGACGACTTCTGAGATTGGTCTGAGGAATTTATTTCAACGTCCTTAATCCGAGGTCTTTAATTCCACCTTTCTCACTCTCCCATCTTCTCCAGGGAAGGTCTTTGTAATTATATGTAGCCATTGGTTGGTTCTTGCGGGCAGCTTGATCGTCTTTGAGAAGGACAATGTCTCCTTCTTGCAGGTTTTGGGGAAACTTGGTCCATTTCTTCCAGTTCTGTGGACAAGTACTCTCGACTTCAACAGTTCCAGAATTTGTTGGCCAGAGCCTGTACTTGTCTCTACTGTTTGATGAGGTCTTTCTCTGTAAAGTCTCCTGTTTAGTCTTCGTTGAAGTGATGCAAAGCGTTTGACCGCTTGTTCTCGGTTGTTAAGCAAGCATCATCGCGGCTGTCTGAATGGGAGTGGGGCTACCCAACTATGTGACTCATTTCTGTAGACTTCATCTATCTGATTCAAGAAAATCTAATTTTCAACTGAAGATGCCAGCTTGTTGTCATGTTTGGTGTGATTAAATATGGTTTGTCCGAACATCTCTTCTGCAGCCTTACTGGACTCTGAGATCCTGTCTTGCACCTCCTTGCCATAATGAAGACCTCTGCCTTAAAGTCAACACACCTGCCTTAGACCATGTCACCAGAGCATGTGCACTCCCTCTCGCGTCGACACCAGTGTTCACAGCAACAGTCGTTACCTCAGCACAAAGAGGAGCGCTCATTCATGTGACAACGGTGGGGTCAGCGGAGACAGCAGATGTCTCCATGGTAACTAGCGGACAGCCTGATCCAGACTTCAAAATGACCCCAACAATATTGCTGAATAATTGTCTTGCACGGGGCAGCCCTTATTTGTACTACTCCTCCCTGATGATTTTAACAGTGTGACATCTGTTACACCCAATAGAAGTTTTCTAAATAAACTGCTTGTTCTGTGGTTTTAGTTCCAAAGCAAGAACAACAAAATGTAAGTGATTTAACAGCAAATACCCACACACTGACATATACACACCCTTAGCCCCCCCCCTCGTTAACCTGAGAGGAAAGTGAGAATGGTGACAGTGATGGCGTAGTTTTTATTTGAGTCTATATTATTTTGTGATGCGAAGCCACAACAATGGCAGTCAGTCATAGATTAATGTATCGATAGATCAACCTCAGCCTGATTTAATGGCACAAAACCTGATACTACCGTGTGGTCTTCAGTTGATCTGTTGACATATCCAACAAAGTTTAGGAACTCAATTGAAGCACACAGCTAAGTGAATTTTTTTCCCCACACTGTGGCCACTTTATTGAACAAAGAAAGAAAGCTGTCACTCGTATAAATTGCCATTTTGCGGAGCAACCTGCAGTATTTAAACAATACCCTTCAAAAGACTGAAATAACAAAAATATTACCAGATTACATTTGCGCATTGTCTAAACTGACGTAACATTACCATACATTCCCATAACGCTACACTCCCTTTGCCTTATAACACACACACACACACACACGCAGATACTTTTTTTGCAAACTGATTGTGATTAATCATTTTAACTACTGCCTTTTTCATAAATTGTTTTTCCAATAGCGTACAATATTAGATACAGTAATATGAACTATATGATAACAATTACATTAATTATTGTCCTTTATTATTCATGCTAGCTGTCTGTACTGTCATGTAGTATTATCAGGAAAAGTCAATTGTTTAAATCTTACAGCACCTTAAAACAAACCGCAGGTACCTATTCCAGGTATTGAATGTGAATCAAATTCATTGAAATGGATGTGTATGTATTTCCTGTAGGATAGAAATGAAGGAGGCTGAATTTACAAGTTCTTGCTGTTGTAACAATTGTCATATGGAATAGGCTAGTGCTCTTTAAAAGAGTAAAAACTCTTACATGTTTCCTGCCAATGATACCTGCAATTGTGTCTTGTGCAATTGTAATTGTGCAGTTGTGTTTCATGTTTATAATGTAAACGTGTTTGTACGGGAAAGATGTTGTAAGATATTTGTACAGTCATACACATATGCACACACATTCATACTTTTGTGCAGGCACTGGTTCTGTATACTATTGTTACAGTGAAAATGTGTTTTACCAAAGTATGCCAGTCTGAAAATTGAACAAATGCTTATGATTTGTGTGTGAAAATCTGCTTTTGCTGCTTTCTCTTTTGACTCCATTCTGTCCTAATCCTAATCCATTTAATCACAAAGACTGATGTCAACAATGATGTGCTGCATAGGAAACCCATTTGTAAAATGACTATGAAGTTAATATGAAATATCGTTATAGTGTTTTTTTTTTAGTTTTTTTTTAACTATTGTCTTAAAGATACACTTTGCTGTAAAAAGCTTTGGCCTTAGATGGTCCCGATCCAACCTAACATACTGTATGAAGTCACACAATCAGGATAAAAACAACCTGGCTCTGTACTCCCATTCTTCTATCATACTGTTTTGTTTACAGTGCGGTCATCTACCTGCACTCCATTCATGTACGCTACTATTTACACAGTAATGTGTAGCATGCTGAGGCGTGGTATCAGTATTTGCCTTAGTCCATCAGCAGTGGTTTCCCCAGACCGGGGAAAGAGCAGAGGGGTCGAGGCTTTAGTTACATTTGGTGGTACCATGGCAAGTGCTATTCACATCACAATACAAAGCAAGTCTCGCACACAGTATTTCCATTCCGGGCACATTCTTAATAACTCTTCACTTTTACACGACTGCTCTTTTCATTGTTTTTTTTTATGAGTTGGAGCGAACAGGTAGAGATTCTGATTAATGATGATTAGCTTGTGAACACAGAAAAAGATACCACTATCGTCACCAGGACATTGCTGGCCAGGTTAAGGGTACAAGAGCCAGTTGTTGTTGACCTAGAGAAAAAAATGGAAAGAGAGAGAGAGAGAGAGAGAGAGAGAGAGAGAGAGAGAGAGAGAGAGAGAGAGAAATATATTACTGCAAAGATATTATTGCAATACTGTGATATCCTACAACAGACTTTTTTTGTTCATTATCAAGTAATTACATTGAATTTTAGAGTTGAAACATTTATTGATCAATCAATTAGTTGATCAACAGTAAATTAATTGGTAATCAGTTATTGTTTTAGTCAACTTTCAAGTAAAAATAGCAAATATTTATTGGTTAGCACTTCACAAATACCAAGATTTACTTGCCGTTGTCCTCTTGCCTTTCTACTCATAGCATTATATGATGAATGCTTTAGGATCTTTTTTTTTTTTTTTACTGCTGAGCAAACTAAGTAAACAGTTTTAAGACATATTTGGTTCTCTGGGAATTTCTGACAGGCATTTGTCATTATTTTTGACATTTTTTAGACTAAATGATAAAAAAAAAAATGATAATGAAAGTAATTGTTAGAAGCATCCCTGCTGAATTTAGAAAAACCAAGTCTTACCAAGAAGATAGGTAACAGTTGTGATAGCTGAACATTTTCTTATGTTTTAGGACAATCTCAGTGTAACGGTAACCGTCATTATTGTGGGCCTTTACTTCCTCCACCGTGAACACTTCAGCTGGCGATAACAGCATTCCAATTTGCCCTTGATTGCATATGTTTTCCTTTACACTGAGCACAGAGCAAGAGGTGATATTAAACAAGGTTCCATCTTCTATATCAGGATCTTCCAGTAAATCCATGTTGTCCTGCTGTGCTTCAGTGAACCTGCCGAATCGTATCTCTGCGCCCAGCTTAGCATTGTACTTTGTTGCTGAGAGATGGTACAAAGTCTGACACTTCCCTTTATTCAGCAAATTCATAGAATCCATTAGCAGGAAGTGGAAAGACTTGAAGTGGAAGTTGGAGGCATAGATGGTAGCATTCTCACCCATGGTTTCCACATCATTGTTGAAGGACTTTCTGAAGTATGGGCTACTGTGTGTGTATGCCAGCAGTGCAGTGGTGTGTTCTTCTACTCCTCCGCGAATCAGACTTTGACACAGTCTTTTGGTCACCCATGTAGTTTTAAATGCTTCACTGTTGCTCAGTTCCTTGTTTAGCAAGTTTTGTGTGACATCTTTAAGGACTTTATCCCGGCATCCGATGTATTGGTCATCTACAGCATTTGGGACCATGCCCAGTTCTTTAGAAGCCACTACAGCCTATAATTAAATAACTGAGATTAACAACATGCAAAATATAGTTGACATAGTAGATATAGTCCTTGACATGTTATGCAACAATACTGGATTGTTGGTGTTCAAGAACATAAATAGGGAAATTAGAAAAAAAATCTCTCTGGAACATTTGACTTACTTTGCAATAAAGAACTGTGGCAAAAAAAACGGCAAGGATCCTCTCTCCCTTGTGATGCATTTTGCCAGGGCTGTTCACTCCTCTGATCTAGAGACAGCTAGAGGGAATAAAAGACAAACTTCACAAGAACTCATATGAAGCTCAATCATGGCAAAGGAAAAAAAAAAAAAAAAAAACGTTTCATGACACAAATCCATTAACAGTGTTGTAAACACAACCTGGATCGCTTTTCTAGTTAGTTTATATGCCCCAGTCTGGTTGAAACCAGTCTGCTGAAATCAGTTTTCCTCCCTGGATTCCGCAGTGCACACACCAAAACCTCTTTCCCTTAAAATAAATAAATACCAGATAAGCCTGATACGGAAAAGGAGTTTGAGATATAAGCACATACCTCTCAAAGTGTTTCATCCGTTTGTGCTCTTGGATATCAACAAGGAAGGATATGGATACAGATGGGAGGCTAACAGCAGACTGCAGGGGCGTTTCTGCATGATCAAGACCACTAAGTGTGGGACGGCAAACTATTTTTTTCCCCCAACCAGGCAACTCCCTTTCCTTGCCATGAAAGGAAATAACATGAGGAGTGGCAAATGAGTCTAGTTTTCCCCCCTTTTTTTTTCTTCATAATGGTTAAGCTCAGAACTGAAGAGCCGCATGAAGTAGCGATTTTTTTATTTTAATTTCTTTGGGTGTGTGTGCAAGTTTTGGGGTTCACGCTCAATCCACAAGTCAGTCTTTGTCAAATGCAGTTTATACCACTAAAATAGAGCTGACTTAATATTCAGAAAAAGTGCATTACTTGTACAGAAACAGAAGCTATGTAGAGATAAGACCCTATGAGGCTTCATTCAGGGTCAACCATATGACGTAAACAGGAGTTTATACCTACATGTAATGCTTAAGCCAATTCATACTACGCCAGTAATGAGAGACGACATCAATGAATCACACAACGCAGATGGAAACGTAGTGAGGGCCCCATTCCCTGCCAATGCAGCAAAACCAGGATCCTGATCACAGCAAAGGGGCCGTCGAGAGGGCACAGACCCACACATAAGCGGGTTATAGCGTCCCTGAGAGTGTCTCGGCGCTCATCGTCAATGAGACTCCGTCTGAGGTCAGAGCACTCTGCCTGTATGGCAAGCCAGGCCGACCTGTTGGTGAAGGGCAGAGGTAGGACAGGTCCCATGTTCACCCTGGCCTGGAACGGACCCACAGCGCCGTTATATCCTTCAAAGTGGGGATCAAACACTACATCAAACTCTATAATGTTTTTCTTTATAAAACAAATATTTGCTCTTCAAAAAGTATTTTTCCAAAAATTAGTCTTGAAAAAGGGGGGGTCGTCTTATAATCAGGGTCATCTTATATTCGGAACAATACTGTATTTAGCAAAACACTCACTATATATATTATATATGTCTATGGTTCCAGTAATAGACATATAAAGAGTAGACGCCGCATTGGCTGTTGGGGCGCGAGAAATACGGCCGCCATCTTGGACCGGTCATCCTACGAGTTGCCTAGCAGCAGAACACACGACTGAGAAAGATGCCAGAACACTGTTCAGCATATTCCTACTCCAATCGACAGACCGTCGAAAACAGGGCTCGGGGGATTGCTTGTCACAAGTAAGATTGAACATCACTATTGGTTGTATTTTGTGAATATAATATTACTGTACTGTATTTATGTCCAACTGCGAAATCGTAGCCAGCTAGCTAGGCTATGCTCAGTGCCGGTGTTCACCCGGCTATGAACTGAGACTTTATAAGTCATATTCCATAACACTGACTTTACAACTGACAAAAGAATGCTATTGTACAAATAAAACAATATTAAAGTTACTGGTATTATATTGACCAGCGAATTTTACACAGGTGGCACAGACTGTATTATTCACATGTAATTCATCCTAACAACAGTAAGATAGGGGAGAACCGGGCTGAAAGTAACACGCCGCGAAATTAGCAGAGCTTTTTTCGAAGGAAACAAAACATGATGTGATGCAATTAAGTCAGTGTGTGTGTTTATAAGACCTCTCCCTTCTCCCAAAAAATTTGCGCGATACGCAGTTATTTAAAAAAGTTATAGTGCGAAAGCTGTCCTGTGATGTGTGCCGTGCGAGCCTTGTCAGAGATGCTGTCCCATCATCATTTGACGAGAGCTACCCGCCACCTTCTAGCCCTGAAACACAACGGCGGCCTAGTGATTCCATCACAAGGCACAGTGAAGGTTTGATTTCATTATCTTGTTTTAAAAAATATTTTAATCTTTGTATATTAAAGTTGCTTTGTTCTTTGTTCTTATTTTCTCTGTTCTGTAAAGTGTCTTTGAGCACTGTGTAAAGCGCTATATAAATATAATGTTGTGGAGTTAGAAAACAACGAGACAGGAGACGTGAGAGTAGACGTAGTCGAGGTAGTTTACTAGCTCCAACTTAGCATGTCATACATTTGACAACGACACTGAACTGTGAACCGGAAGCGGAAGTGCATTATCTGACCCCTCGCCTCTTCCCTTAAAGGTACACCGTCCTCTTAGGTGAATGTCTTTCGTTATATAGATGTGGGTCACCACACAGGCCCCCCCAGAATTCACCTACACAAAACAATGCAACACAGCAAAAGTGCAAGTCATGAACATAAAAATAGACTCTACAACAGAACAGTCAATGACATAGTGCAAAGTCACGGGGAAAACAGGTGACGAGTCGGGGGGCGGACCCTGCGGCCATAACGGCTGCGCTTCACAGGAGTGGAAACAGATGGGGCCGAAACCCAGGCAATAGGCGGGGCCGAAGCAGGAACAGAGGCAGGTGCCAGGGCCGACCTAGGAGGGCGCCCCCGCCGCGGGGGTAGGGCCAATTGCATTGGCTCCCAAATGTCCAAGTGTGCGGGCTTGAGACGGTCTATAGCGACCCGCTCCGGCCTGCCCCCCATGTCCACCACAAAGTTCTTATCCCCCGCCTCCAGGACGCGGAAGGGCCCGTCGTATGGGGGCTGCAGCGGGGACCGATGGCTGTCGTGCCTAATGAAGACGTACCTCGTCGATGGCAGATCCTTGGGGACGTAGGACCGGGGGAGGCAGTGTTGAGACATTGGAACGGGAGCGAAGGCACCGGCAGCGCTCCGGGACGCACTGAGGTGAGAGGCGGCCGACCAGGGAGCCGTAGCATCCGGAAGAAACTCCCCCGGAACCCGCAGGGGCTGGCCATACACCAGCTCAGCGGAGGAGGTCTGGAGGTCTTCCTTCGGGGCCGAACGCAGGCCGAGCATGACCCACGGGAGCCGGTCCGTCCAGTCGCAGCCAGTGAGGCTTGCCTGCAGAGCGGCTTTCATGTCCCGATGGACCCGCTCACAAAGTCCGTTGCTCTGCGGGTTGTACGCCGTAGTGCAGTGGATCTTCACCCCCAGGTGCTCAGCGACCGCTGTCCAGAGCTCCGAGGTAAACTGGGAGCCCCGGTCGCTCGTGATGTCACCAGGCGTGCCGAAACGGGCCACCCAGCAGCCGATGAACGCCCGTGCTACCTCTGCTGCCGTTGTGGAGGACAAGGGAATAGCCTCTGGCCACCTGGTGGCCCTGTCCACAATAGTGAGGAGGAACGTATAACCACGGGAGGGGGGCAGGGGACCCACCAGGTCAACATTGACGTGGTCAAACCGCCTCTCTGGAACCACAAACGGCGCCAAAGGGGCCTTGGTATGGCGGTGCACCTTGGCGCGTTGGTACGCCACACATGAGCCGGCCCAGGCTCTAACATCCTTACGGAGCCCAGGCCAAACGAACTTGAAGCTCACCAGCTTGGTCGAGGCCTTCACTCCCGGGTGGGAAAGGCCGTGGACGGTGTCGAAAACTCGGCGCCGCCAGGAAGTAGGCACCAGGGGGCGCGGTTGACCGGTGGAGATGTCACAGAGGAGGGTGGTGTTGGCTGCGTCGAACGTCACGTCCTCCAGCCGTAGCGCCGTAGGGGTCGACCGGTAGTCTTGAACGGTCGTGTCCTTGGCTTGGTCCGCTGCCATAGCGGCGTAGTCGAGTCCCAAGTGAACGGCGTTAACAACCGCCCGTGAAAGGCAGTCGGCGACGAAGTTATCCTTGCCCGACACGTGTTGTATGTCCGTGGTAAACTCGGAAACCGCCGCGAGATGGCGCTGCTGACGCCCAGACCACGGTTCTGAGGTTTTGGCCATACAGAACGTCAGCGGTTTGTGGTCCACGAAAGCGGTGAACTGTCGGCCCTCCAATAGGAACCTAAAGTGTCTGGTTGCGAGGAAGAGACCCAGTAGTTCCCTATCAAAGGTGCTGTATTTGCGCTCACTCTCACGGAGTTGTTTACTGAAGAACGCCAACGGCTGCCAGCCCCCCCCCCCCACCCACTGCTCACACACGGCCCCCATGACGTAGTCGGAGGCATCCGTTGTAAGGGCTATGGGGGCGGCAGGCGATGGGTGAGCTAGCAGCGCAGCGTTGGCCAGCACGGTCTTGGCGGCCACAAAAGCCTCGTCCATCCCCGAAGACCAGTCCAGCTCGTCCTTAGACTTCTTACCCCGCAGGGCCTCATACAGGGGACGCATGATGTGGGCGGCACGGGGCAGGAAACGGTTATAAAAGTTCACCATGCCCAGGAATTCCTGCAGCGACTGTACAGTGCGGGGGCGGGGGAACATGGTGACAGCCTCAACCCTGTGGAGTGATGTGGTGCCCGAGGAAGGTGATGGACGACTCCCCGAACTGACACTTAGCTGGGTTGATGATGAGGCCGTGTTCGCTGAGCCTGTCGAACAGCTGTCTGAGGTGCGTCATGTGTTCCTCCGCCGACGCGCTGGCCACGAGGATGTCGTCTAAGTACACAAACAAAAATGGCATGTTGCGGAGCACAGAATCCATAAGGCGCTGAAACGTCTGCGCCGCCCCTTAAGGCCGAAAGGCATACGTAAGAACTCAAAGAGCCCAAAGGGTGTGATGACAGCCGTTTTTGGGACATCCAGTGGGTGGACCGGCACTTGGTGATACCCCCGCACTAAGTCGATTTTGGAATAGATGGCAGCGCCCGCCAGGTGGGTAGAGAAATCTTGTATGTGCGGTATGGGGTACCGGTCGGGGGTCGTGGCATTGTTTAAGCGACGGTAGTCCCCGCACGGGCGCCAACCCCCGTCGGCCTTAGTAACCATGTGAAGAGGGGAAGCCCACGGGCTGTCAGAACGGCGGACAATGCCGAGGCGCTCCATAGTCGAAAACTCCTCCCTGGCTATTGCGAGCTTGGCCGAGTCGAGGCGTCGGGCCCGGGCGTAAACTGGGGGGCCCACTGTGGTGATATGATGTTCCACGCCGTGCTTGGCCACCGCCGAGGAGAAGGTGGGTGTGGTGAGCGCGGGGAAATTTGCGAGCAGGCGTTGGTATGGATCCCCGGTGGAGAGTGTGTTAGCGAGGCACAGCGCTCCAGCCCCCCCAAGCGTGCAGGGGTATGACGCAAAAGAGACGGCATCAACCACGCGACAGTTTTTAACATCCACCAGCAGGTTGAAAGCACAGAGGAAATCCGCACCTAGGAGCGGGGTGGATACAGCAGCCATCACAAAGTCCCAGCCGAAACGTCGGCCGCCAAAACACACGTCCACATGTCTGACACCATACGTCCGAATGGACGTGCCATTGGCGGCGTCCATCTGGGGGCCGTGACTGTCGGTCATCGTGTCCACAGCTTGTGCTGGTAGTATGCTGCGTTGAGCGCCAGAGTCAACCAGCAGCCGCCGGCCCGACAAGGAGTCTCTGATGAACAACAGCTTGCAGTCACGGCCGGCGCCCATAGCCGTTAACGAGCGCCGGCCTTGGCGTTTCCCTGAACCCTGTAACTGCAGGGTTTGCAACACTGTTTTGCTTTTGCCCCAAACCTGGCATGGTAATAACAGAGCCCGTCGTCAGGTTGGCGGCGGGCTGTCACCGCAGCCGCGGTGTCCATATAGTCGTACACAGGTGGTGGTGGGGCGGTCTTGTAGGATAGCAGGGCATGCACAAACTGGAAAACCAGGAAAACCCTGTCTGCTTCAGCAGCCAGAGAACGGTAGTCCTTGGAGGCGGCGAGAGGAGAACTGGCCAGTGCTGTGCGTACAGGTGCGGGGAGCTGCCTCAGAAAAATGTGTGTGAAAAGAAAGGCCGGATCAGCCGATCCCAGCACAGACAGCATTTTTTCCATTAACTCAGACGGTTTGCCGTCGCCGAGGCCATTCAGGGACAGTAAACGGTCTGCCTTCTCCAGCTCTGACAGTTCAAATAGCTTCAGGAGTAATGTCTTTATAGCATCGTACTTGCCAGCAGCTGGCGGAGCTTCCAACAGTGTCATTGCTCGCGCCGTTGTCGATGCGTCTAACGCCGCCACTACGTGGAAGTACTGCGTTGCATCCTGCGTTATCCCTCTCAGCTGGAACTGGGCTTCTACATGTTGAAACCACGGCCGTGGATTATGCTGCCAAAAGTCGGGTAGCTTCACAGTAGCGGCATAAATGCTAGCGTTAGCAATAGCCATGTTGTTAGCACCGGCGTCTTCATTGTCAGACATACTCGTATTAGTAGTTCGATCACGCCGGGGTCACCAATGTGGAGTTAGAAAACAACGAGACAGGAGACGTGTAGTAGACGTAGTCGAGGTAGTTTACTAGCTCCAACTTAGCATGTCATACATTCGATAACGACACTGAACTGTGAACCGGAAGCGGAAGTGCACTATCTGACCCCTCGCCTCTTCCCTTAAAGGTACACCGTCCTCTTAGGGGAATGTCTTTCGTTATATAGATGTGGGTCACCACAATGTATTATTATTATTATAAGGTGCTGAGAGCTGCAGAGAGAGTGATTCGCCAAGCTGCAACAAAGAAAACTCCAAAGCTGTCTACAGTCACCCACATCGTCCGAGAGGAGATTGGCACGGAGGATGTTTTTCTGCTTGGGAAACACATTGAGGAGACACAGTTTGGCATCGACAACCACCACTACAACTTGTCTTTTGTTGTGTCTGTGTTTCTCAAGATAAGGTTGCACTGTTATGTATGCACACATCGACAGTACTGCATTTGATTTGGTGCTGTTCTATTGTGCTGGGATCGATTGGTGATGCCTGCGGGCTCTGGGTTGTTTGATCGGGTCTGCCTTTGATGCTGTGTCAGTCTAAATAAAGAATGCCACGGAGAGGTTGTGTCGAGCGACAGCGCTGTGTCCTGACGTGATTTAAAAATACAATATTGGCGACGAGGATGGCTGATATCTCCCTCCCACCACCTGCCCCCTTCCTGGCATTACCTGGCGAGCCTCCGGTACCATGGACTCGCTGGCTACATAGTTTTGAAAATTACATCATCGCCTCAGGGCTCGACGACGTGAGCCAGGCTAGGAAGACGGCTCTGTTGCTACACTGCTTGGGAGCAGAGGGTCATCGTGTGCTCGGGTCTCTGGGGAACGTCACAAGCTTTGCCGAAGCTGTGGGACTTATGAGCACCCATTTCGCTGCTCCACAGAGTGCCCTCCTTCGGCGATTTATATTCCGTCAGCGACACCAACTGCCTGGTGAGTCTGTGCGAAAGTACGTAGCTAATTTGCGAGGGCTAGCTAGCTCATGCAAGTTTGGGGCGCTTCAGGACGAGATGGTTCGCGACCAGCTAATCGAACACACCAACAACGCAAAGGTGCGTGAGACTCTCCTGCTGGAAAAAGACGATCTGCTGCTGTCCAGAGCAATTACCATCGCACTACAGGTTGAGGGAGCAGCTGAGTGTGCTGCTATGCTAAATACACAGCAAGTGGCCACCTCCAGTCAAGTTGCCAACGACTCCTCCCTCTACTCACGGCTGCCCCTCGGGACGCAACCCAACCAGAGCGAGGCGGGCGCCGACTCCACTGGGGACGTCTTGCAACTGCAACGACGGCGTTCTCGGCCCCGCCCTCAACAGTCCTGTGGTAACTGTGGGTCTTGGTCTCATGTTTCAAGGGCTCAGAACTGCCCTGCCCGTGGCCAGACATGCCGTAGCTGCGGTAAGCACAATCACTTTGCCAACGTCTGTCGATCTTC
The DNA here is from genome assembly GCF_029633865.1 of Lampris incognitus. Classification (NCBI taxonomy): domain Eukaryota; kingdom Metazoa; phylum Chordata; class Actinopteri; order Lampriformes; family Lampridae; genus Lampris; species Lampris incognitus. The sequence goes on from NC_079215.1 coordinate 32,764,702, forward strand.
CCCGGCTGGGTCAGAGGGCCACACCCCCCAGTCTTCAACCGCCGTCATTCACAAGGTGAGCTCTGGGCCAGTGTCATTCAAATCATGCACAGTCAACATTAATGATGTGTGCATCCCCCTGCTGTTGGACACCGGTGCAAGTGTGTCTCTCCTGAATGTTGATACCTACAGTCAATTTTTCAGTTCACTGCCACTGTCCGCACCCTCAGCTGTCCTCTGTGGGTATGGTGACTCCAAAATCGATCTGGTTGGCTCTCTCCAAATGACTGTCCGCTATGGAACCAAGCTGGTGCCCAATGCAGTTTTTCATGTGGCACGCCGTGGGGCCAACCTGATGGGCCTGGACCTGTTCTCCGCTCTGGGGTTCTCCCTCTTAGACACAAGGGGGGCAGCAATCCTGACTGTCGCCACACCTTGGCAGCAGAAGTGGCCATCGCTGTTTATGGGGCTGGGCTGCCTCTCCGCCTTCACCCATCAACCTCTCCTCAACCCTGCTGTGAAATCTGTCATCCAACCACTGCGCCGCATCCCGTTAGCTCTCCGTGATGGGGTCTCCGCCGAGCTGCAACAACTGCTGGAAGCTGGCATCATTGAACCGGTGGACGCGTCACCTTGGGTCTCAAACCTCGTGGTGGCTAAGAAGAAGTCGGGGGGCCTGCGTGTCTACGTCGATCTACGTGCAGTAAATAAGGCAGTGGTCCCTGATACGTATCCACTGCCCACCTCAGAAGAACTCACTGCTCAGTTCTATGGCTCTGAGGTGTTCTCCAAGCTCGACCTCAGACAGGGGTACTTACAGGTGCCCCTCCACCCCAGCAGCCGAAACCTCACAGCCTTTGTGACACATGCAGGAGTGTTTCGCTACACCAGGATGCCTTTCAGTCTCAGCTCCGCCCCTAGCTGCTTCCAGAAAATCATGGTCTCCGTGCTGGCTGGCATACTGGGCGTGGCCATTTATCTGGACGATATAGTGGTACACGGGCCCACCAGTGAAATCCACGACAAGCGCCTTAACATGGTCTTCACAGCCCTGTCCAAGCACAAGCTAACTCTCAATGCTGAGAAATGTGTCCTCTCTGTGCCAGCCATCGACTTCGTGGGGTTCCGGCTGTCAGCGAGCGGTGTAACTCCACTACAATCCAACGTGGACGCCATTCAGGCCATCCCTGAGCCCAGCTCGGCCGCCCAGGTCGCCTCCTTCCTGGGTATGACAAGTTACTACCTGAGGTTTCTTCCCCAGTACTCTGCGACCACAGCCCCCCTGCGCCAGCTGCTGCGTAAGGACGAGCCATGGGTGTGGTCAAAGGCATGCAGTGACGCTGTGCGTGATCTCAAGACTCAACTGACTTCACCACCAGTGTTGGCTCACTTCGACATCTCCAGCTCCACCTTTGTGACCTGTGACGCATCAGCCACAGCGATAGGGGCCGTGCTGTCTCAAACCCAGAACGGTGTGGGGATGCCCATTGCCTTCGCCTCCCGTGCCCTCAACCTGACCGAGCAGCGGTACTCCGTGGGTGAGCGTGAGGCGTTAGCCTGTATCTGGGCTTGTGAAAGGTGGCACCTCTACCTCTATGGCCGCTCCTTCACCCTCAGGACAGATCACCAGGCCCTGACAGCGCTGCTGTCCACATCTGGGACAGGCCACAAACCCCTGAGGTTGCACCGCTGGTCTGACCGCCTCCGCCAGTACAACTTCAGCCTGCAGTTCACCCCAGGCAGAGACAATGTTGTCGCCGACCTGCTCTCTCGCTCTGTCTCCACCCCAGCTCCACAGACGGACACTGACTGTGTGGAAAAGGACATTGTCCAAATGCTACACACACCCCTCCAGTCCACTGTCTCTCTGCAGGAGCTGAGGGCAGCCTCCGAACAGGACCCTGTCCTCTCCCAGCTCCGCACCTACATCCAGAACGGCTGGCCTCACAAGGTCCCAGAGGAGCTGGCTGCGTTCGCCCGAGTCAGACAGGAGCTCTCCTGCTGGAACGACACCTGCGTGGCACGTGGGGTTTTGCACAGTGGTCCCAGCTGCTCTCCGTGCACGTGTTTTGAATACGGCGCATGAAGGCCACCTGGGCATTGTGAAACTGAAACAGCGCTGCCGAGACCTGGTGTGGTGGCCGGGGATAGACAGAGATATTGAGGCTCTGGTGAAGGACTGTTCTGCCTGCCTTGTGAGTGGCAAGACTGGCCACCAGGCTCCCCCACCCCTGCAACCTCTCGCCTGGCCCTCTCAGCCCTGGGAACACCTGCAGTTGGACATTTGTGGTGAGATCCATGGAGTTCCCCACCACCAACGCTTCATGGTGGTCGCCTACGATCTACACTCAAAATGGCCTGAACTCACCACTTCCGGCACTGTGACCTCACAGATCATCATCGACTTCCTGGACTCTCTTTTCTCTCGCTGGGGCCTCCCAAAGGCCATCACCACTGACAACGGCCCTCAGCTGCTCTCTGCTGAGTTCACTGCTTATCTCGAAAGCAAGGGCATCCGTCATATACGCACTGCGTACTACCACCCCCAGGCCAATGGCGGCGTTGAACGTTTTCACCAGTAACTGAAGAACGGCCTCAGAGCACACATGGCCCAAGGGTGCTCTTTCACGCAGGCCATCCGTCACACTCTGCTGCACTATCGGGCCACACAGCACTCGACCACAGGCGTCTCCCCAGCCTCTCTCATGCTAGGCCGGGAACTGTGCATGCCCCTTGACAAGCTCCGCCCCTCCACACCTCAGGCACCTCCCTCTGGGGTCAGAGCCTCAGTCACTCGTCAGCAGACGCGGATGAAGCAACGGTTTGACCAGTCAAAACGAACCAGGGAGCCAGACATCAATGTGTCAGACTGGGTCAGGGTCCGCAGGCCCCACAGGGACAATAAAATGGCTTCATACTGGTCCTCTCCTCTCCAAGTCACCCGTCAGCTGGGCCCAGCCACTTACCTCCTCAGCGATGGCACTCGGTGGCACTCCAGTTGTCTACGGAAGGTGTCAGCTCCGCCACACACAGCTGGTGACACAACCATAGCCATTCCCTCAGCATGGCGAGACGCCCCGGGGCTTCATGCAGCTCCTACACGGGCCCCAGACATTTCTGGGCCTCAGCTTCCCCTGCCATCTCCCTCCCCACCTCGGCCTGCCCAGCCTCAGGCCGCCCCGCGACCTGTTCGCACACGTTTACGCCCTGGCCACCTAGAGGACTTTGTGTCAACCTTTCATGTTTGAAATCCTGCCGGGGGGGGGGGGGGAAATGTTATGTATGCACACATCGACAGTACTGCATTTGATTTGGGGCTGTTCTATTGTGCTGGGATCGATTGGTGATGCCTGTGGGCTCTGGGTTGTTTGATCGGGTCTGCCTTTGATGCTGTGTCAGTCTAAATAAAGAATGCCACGGAGAGGTTGTGTCGAGCGACAGCGCTGTGTCCTGACGTGATTTAAAAATACAATATGCACCACATTGCAAAACTCACCTCTCTTCACCTGCAGAAAGGGAGCACGAGAAAGAAACTCTGCAAAACAGTTCTCTGTCAATGGTTTTAGGGGTTTCATGTTAAACTTTAATTAGCAACTTTTATTTTTTCCCCTACATTGTTATGCTACATTGTTTATATATTTATTTCTCTTTAAAATATATATGTATATCTGTATTTATTTTTTATTATTACATCATACTATTGGATATAATTACGATATTATTACAGTATTATACCACTTTATTATACACACACACTGTATACTTCCTACCCTCACATGTAAATATTTTGTGTTGTTGTCAGTGTTTACGTTTGTCCATTGTGTGTAATGTACTGGTCACCTATGTAAGCAACTTTGTACATGTGTAAATATGGTTTGGGGCGGGGATTTATAGATATTTTCATTTTCTCTAATATATAACATATATTGTTGTTATATATACTGTAGATATATAATATGTTCATATATTGTTTATATATTTATATAGCCTAATCATATATTGTTTCTTCAACTTATTAAAATAGCTGACTTTACTGCCACTATCTGCTTCTGCCTCTCTATCATATTTTAGCGTGTGTGTGTGTGTGTGTGTATATATATATATATATATATATATATATATATATATATATATATATATACACATATATACATACATATATACATATATATATTTATAGTGAGTGTTTTGCTAAATACCGTATTGTTCCGAATATAAGACGACCCTGATTATAAGACGACCCCCCCCCCCTTTTCAAGACTCAGTTTTGGAAAAATACTTTTTGAAGAGCAAATATTGGTTTTATAAAGAAAAACATTGTATTTGAAAATAATGATAATAAAACACATTGAATAAAACAAGGTAGTCTGTTTAACAGCTTTTAAATAAAATTATGTTTTCAATATATTTTAGATGAAATTGTCACATTTAAATAAAAAAATGTAAATACATTTGTAAATGAATGACTTATTGTATTTAAATAGCATACAAATGAAAATAAACTGTAGTCTATTGAGACTATCCATCTCATAGTGAAAAAATAACCATTTCAACATTTCAATAACTGCATTAACCATCGAAGTGGTCTAATTTTAGAGCGGTCTTGAAACAAATCTGACTGAGTGAGAATGTATTCTTCTTCTCCTTTCGGCTTGTTCCCTGTTTCCCAGGGGTCACCACAGCGGAAACGACAGTTTCCATCGGTACCCTGTGAGGGCACAACACCGATGGCGGTCTTGTCAATCCGCATAATGATCTGGCAAAATTTTACGTCGGATGCCCTTCCTGACACAACCACTAACCCTATGGACGGGGGCACAGGTAAAACACTGGATGCCATCCCAGTATTCATGGACCTCCGCTTAGTAATATGCTTAAATTCAGCGGGTTGTCTCGTATATTGACATTCAAAAGTCTAGACCTCGAATGTAAGACGACCCCCACTTTTTCATACGTATTTCCAGGGTAAAAACCCCGTCTTATATTCAGAACAATACGGTAGCTACCTATCATACATCACATATATCATATATCAGAATATTCTATTACTGTTAAGCCAACTATGAATATTAAAATACGTCAAACCATGTGTCCTGTATCATAGCTACATGTATGACGTTTTCAACAACAAAAAAGGCGTGGAAATCAGTTTGGTATTCAGCGAGTTATGATTGATTAACTGCGCTGACAGTTCATTGCGCCTGCCAAACACATTACACTGAGTGGAGCGGGTGACCGGTCCAAGATGGCGGCCCCACGGCTCGTCAGCGCCAATAGGCAGTAGCGGTCGATGCGGCGTCTACTCTTTATATGTCTATGGCAGGAATGCCCTGCACGCAACAGGCGTTGCAGGAAATGCGACAAACTGGGACATTTTGCTGCCGTATGCAAAACCAGAGACGTGAGGGAGGTTGTTTACCAGGATGATGCGTATGAGGGCGAAGCGGAAAGGGAAAGCCGCCCCTACTTTCTCGGTTGCATTGAGGGGATGGATTTTGAGAAAAAGTGGCAAGTGGAGTCACCGATCTGCGGCAAGTTGGTTAATTTTAAAATCGATACAGGGGCGGACATCACTACAATGTCACAGACTGCATATAGGTCACTGCCTGAACGGCCACAGCTGTTTAAAACACCAATCGACCTGAGAAGCCCAGGGGGAGCAATGCAGTGTGCGGGGAAATTTGTGGCGTGCACGGAGAGACGGGGGAAGATGCACAAAATTGGGATTTTTGTGATAAAAGGGCCAAATGCCAACAAGCTATTGAGTCGCAGAGCTGCATGTGAAATGGGCCTAGTTTTTAGAACAGATCAGGTTAGCGAAGATGTTTTCGGGGACATTGGATTGCTTAATTGTGAACCTGTCATGATTGAGCTTAAGCCCAATATACAGCCTTATGCCCTCAGCACGCCACGCAGGGTCCCTTTCCCTCTCATGCCAAAGGTGGGCGACGAGCTGCAACGCATGCAGTCCTTGGGGATCATCACAGAAGTGACTGAGCCCACAGAGTGGTGTGCACCCATGGTGCCCGTAGTCAAAAAGAACGACAAGATACGGATCTGTGTGGACCTTAAGCAGTTAAACCAGGCTGTTAAGCGCGAGCGGTTTATGCTTCCCATGCTGGGGGACATTATGCCCAAGTTAGCAGGGGCAGGGGTTTTCACAACGCTAGACGCATCGTCTGGCTTCTGGCAAATTCCGCTAGATCCCAGATGTGTAAAACTAACCACTTTCATTACTCCCAGAGGCCGGTTCTGTTTCCAGCGGCTCCCGTTCGGCATCACATCGGCACCGGAGATCTTCCAGAGGAAAATGTGCATTCTGCTGAGAGACCACAAGGGCACGGTCGTCATCATGGATGACAAACTCGTGTACGGCAAGGACCAGGACGAGCACGATAGAAACTCAGAGGCGGTACTGCAGACAATCAAAACATCGGGGCTGAAGCTCAACCAGGAGAAATGCCACTTCAGCAGGAGTGAGTTGCAATATTTCGGGCACATCATCAGCAAAGACGGCATCGAACCAGATCCAGGCAAGGTGAAGGCCATCTCAGACATGCAGAGCCCCGAGAATGTCCCGCAGGTGAGACAGTGGCTGGGTATGGTAAATTATCTGGGGAGATTTCTACCCGAACAGTCATCTGTGCTACATCCGGTGAGTGAGCTGCTGAAGAAAGACGCAGAGTGGCAGTGGGGGGAGCCCCAACAGCAAGCCTTCACCAAGGTAAAAGCAATGTTGTCTTCTACTCCTGCCTTGGCATACTATGATGTAGCAAGGCCCACCATCGTGAGCGTGGACGCTAGTAGTTACGGGCTGGGAGCAGCACTGTTGCAGGTTCAGGAAGACAAAGTTCAGCCTGTTGCCTTCTGCTCCAGAACTCTCACAGATGCAGAGAAGAGATACTCTCAGTTAGAGAAGGAATGCCTTGCAGGGGTGTGGGCCTGTGAGTGGTTTTCCCGTTATCTGTTAGGTTTAGCTGAGTTTAGCTTACAGACAGACCACAAGCCCCTGGCCCCCCTCATTAATGCTTATGATCTGGACAAAGTGCCGCCGAGATGCCAGCGGCTTCTAATGCGTCTAACGCGTTTTAACTCCAGAGCAGTGTATGTTCCAGGTTCACAGCTGGTGGTGACCGACGCCCTTTCCAGGAACCCACTCCAGGACGGCAGCGGGGCAGACACAGACGGGGATGTGCGTGCGTATGTCGAAGCTGTGATTGAAACCAAACCGGTGTCGAGCACGAAGCTGGCCATGTTAAAGCAGGCCACGCGTCAGGATGACACAATGCAGAGGGTGATCGGGTACACCAGAGAGGGATTGCCGAGGCACGTGCCCTTTTATCTGCATGGCTACCACGCTGCGAGGGCATCGCTGTCCGAGGCAGACGGGCTGCTCCTGTACCAAGACAGGATTGCAATTCCCCCCGCGTATCAGGAAGACATCCTACACAGGATTCACGAAGGGCACCAAGGCCTTACAAAGTGTCGTGAAAGAGCCAAGATGTCTGTCTGGTGGCCCAGCATCGGATCGGACATTTACCGGAAAGTTACACAGTGCA